>NC_071095.1:9813498-10110998 GCF_027358695.1 Spea bombifrons
AGCCATATCTGGTGTCCCATGTAGCTTCCACAGCAGGCCTCCAATACCATTCCTTTTAACTAGGATGTTATGCTGGATGCTAAAGGAATTATTTCCTAAAGGTTTTGAGTGTTTTTAAAATTTTTCATTTTTTGGCAAAATCTTAAGGTCCGCGGTCTAAGTTTTTTCATATTTTCAGCCATATCTGGTGTCCCATGTAGCTTCCACAGGAGGCCTCCAATACCATTCCTTTTAACTAGGATGTTATGCTGGATGCTAAAGGAATTATTTCCTAAAGGTTTTGAGTGTTTTTAAAATTTTTCATTTTTTGGCAAAATCTTAAGGTCCGCGGTCTAAGTTTTTTCATATTTTCAGCCATATCTGGTGTCCCATGTAGCTTCCACAGGAGGCCTCCAATACCATTCCTTTTAACTAGGATGTTATGCTGGATGCTAAAGGAATTATTTCCTAAAGGTTTTGAGTGTTTTTAAAATTTTTCATTTTTTGGCAAAATCTTAAGGTCCGCGGTCTAAGTTTTTTCATATTTTCAGCCATATCTGGTGTCCCATGTAGCTTCCACAGGAGGCCTCCAATACCATTCCTTTTAACAAGGATGTTATGCTGGATGCTAAAGGAATTATTTCCTAAAGGTTTTGAGTGTTTTTAAAATTTTTCATTTTTTGGCAAAATCTTAAGGTCCGCGGTCTAAGTTTTTTCATATTTTCAGCCATATCTGGTGTCCCATGTAGCTTCCACAGGAGGCCTCCAATACCATTCCTTTTAACTAGGATGTTATGCTGGATGCTAAAGGAATTATTTCCTAAAGGTTTTGAGTGTTTTTTTAAAAAAATAATTTTTTGGCAAAATCTTAAGGTCCGCGGTCTAAGTTTTTTCATATTTTCAGCCATATCTGGTGTCCCATGTAGCTTCCACAGGAGGCCTCCAATACCATTCCTTTTAACAAGGATGTTATGCTGGATGCTAAAGGAATTATTTCCTAAAGGTTTTGAGTGTTTTTAAAAAAAATAATTTTTTGGCAAAATCTTAAGGTCCGCGGTCTAAGTTTTTTCATATTTTCAGCCATATCTGGTGTCCCATGTAGCTTCCACAGGAGGCCTCCAATACCATTCCTTTTAACTAGGATGTTATGCTGGATGCTAAAGGAATTATTTCCTAAAGGTTTTGAGTGTTTTTAAAATTTTTCATTTTTTGGCAAAATCTTAAGGTCCGCTGTCTAAGTTTTTTCATATTTTCAGCCATATCTGGTGTCCCATGTAGCTTCCACAGGAGGCCTCCAATACCATTCCTTTTAACTAGGATGTTATGCTGGATGCTAAAGGAATTATTTCCTAAAGGTTTTGAGTGTTTTTAAAATTTTTCATTTTTTGGCAAAATCTTAAGGTCCGCGGTCTAAGTTTTTTCATATTTTCAGCCATATCTGGTGTCCCATGTAGCTTCCACAGGAGGCCTCCAATACCATTCCTTTTAACTAGGATGTTATGCTGGATGCTAAAGGAATTATTTCCTAAAGGTTTTGAGTGTTTTTAAAAATTTTCATTTTTTGGCAAAATCTTAAGGTCCGCGGTCTAAGTTTTTTCATATTTTCAGCCATATCTGGTGTCCCATGTAGCTTCCACAGGAGGCCTCCAATACCATTCCTTTTAACTAGGATGTTATGCTGGATGCTAAAGGAATTATTTCCTTAAGGTTTTGAGTGTTTTTAAAATTTTTCATTTTTTGGCAAAATCTTAAGGTCCGCGGTCTAAGTTTTTTCATATTTTCAGCCATATCTGGTGTCCCATTTAGCTTCCACAGGAGGCCTCCAATACCATTCCTTTTAACTAGGATGTTATGCTGGATGCTAAAGGAATTATTTCCTAAAGGTTTTGAGTGTTTTTTAAAAAAATTATTTTTTGGCGAAATCTTAAGGTCCGCGGTCTAAGTTTTTTCATATTTTCAGCCATATCTGGTGTCCCATGTAGCTTCCACAGGAGGCCTCCAATACCATTCCTTTTAACTAGGATGTTATGCTGGATGCTAAAGGAATTATTTCCTAAAGGTTTTGAGTGTTTTTAAAATTTTTCATTTTTTGGCAAAATCTTAAGGTCCGCGGTCTAAGTTTTTTCATATTTTCAGCCATATCTGGTGTCCCATGTAGCTTCCACAGGAGGCCTCCAATACCATTCCTTTTAACTAGGATGTTATGCTGGATGCTAAAGGAATTATTTCCTAAAGGTTTTGAGTGTTTTTTAAAAAAAATAATTTTTTGGCAAAATCTTAAGGTCCGCGGTCTAAGTTTTTTCATATTTTCAGCCATATCTGGTGTCCCATGTAGCTTCCACAGGAGGCCTCCAATACCATTCCTTTTAACTAGGATGTTATGCTGGATGCTAAAGGAATTATTTCCTAAAGTTTTTTAGTGTTTTTTAAAAAAAATATTTTTTGGCAAAATCTTAAGGTCCGCGGTCTAAGTTTTTTCATATTTTTAGCCATATCTGGTGTCCCATGTAGCTTCCACAGCAGGCCTCCAATACCATTCCTTTTAACTAGGATGTTATGCTGGATGCTAAAGGAATTATTTCCTAAAGGTTTTGAGTGTTTTTAAAATTTTTCATTTTTTGGCAAAATCTTAAGGTCCGCGGTCTAAGTTTTTTCATATTTTCAGCCATATCTGGTGTCCCATGAAGCTTCCACAGCAGGCCTCCAATACCATTCCTTTTAACTAGGATGTTATGCTGGATGCTAAAGGAATTATTTCCTAAAGGTTTTGAGTGTTTTTAAAATTTTTCATTTTTTGGCAAAATCTTAAGGTCCGCGGTCTAAGTTTTTTCATATTTTCAGCCATATCTGGTGTCCCATGTAGCTTCCACAGGAGGCCTCCAATACCATTCCTTTTAACTAGGATGTTATGCTGGATGCTAAAGGAATTATTTCCTAAAGGTTTTGAGTGTTTTTAAAAATTTTCATTTTTTGGCAAACTCTTAAGGTCCGCGGTCTAAGTTTTTTCATATTTTCAGCCATATCTGGTGTCCCATGTAGCTTCCACAGGAGGCCTCCAATACCATTCCTTTTAACTAGGATGTTATGCTGGATGCTAAAGGAATTATTTCCTTAAGGTTTTGAGTGTTTTTAAATTTTTTCATTTTTTGGCAAAATCTTAAGGTCCGCGGTCTAAGTTTTTTCATATTTTCAGCCATATCTGGTGTCCCATGTAGCTTCCACAGGAGGCCTCCAATACCATTCCTTTTAACTAGGATGTTATGCTGGATGCTAAAGGAATTATTTCCTAAAGGTTTTGAGTGTTTTTAAAATTTTTCATTTTTTGGCAAAATCTTAAGGTCCGCGGTCTAAGTTTTTTCATATTTTCAGCCATATCTGGTGTCCCATGTAGCTTCCACAGGAGGCCTCCAATACCATTCCTTTTAACTAGGATGTTATGCTGGATGCTAAAGGAATTATTTCCTAAAGTTTTTTAGTGTTTTTTAAAAAAAATATTTTTTGGCAAAATCTTAAGGTCCGCGGTCTAAGTTTTTTCATATTTTTAGCCATATCTGGTGTCCCATGTAGCTTCCACAGCAGGCCTCCAATACCATTCCTTTTAACTAGGATGTTATGCTGGATGCTAAAGGAATTATTTCCTAAAGGTTTTGAGTGTTTTTAAAATTTTTCATTTTTTGGCAAAATCTTAAGGTCCGCGGTCTAAGTTTTTTCATATTTTCAGCCATATCTGGTGTCCCATGTAGCTTCCACAGGAGGCCTCCAATACCATTCCTTTTAACTAGGATGTTATGCTGGATGCTAAAGGAATTATTTCCTAAAGGTTTTGAGTGTTTTTAAAATTTTTCATTTTTTGGCAAAATCTTAAGGTCCGCGGTCTAAGTTTTTTCATATTTTCAGCCATATCTGGTGTCCCATGTAGCTTCCACAGGAGGCCTCCAATACCATTCCTTTTAACTAGGATGTTATGCTGGATGCTAAAGGAATTATTTCCTAAAGGTTTTGAGTGTTTTTAAAATTTTTCATTTTTTGGCAAAATCTTAAGGTCCGCGGTCTAAGTTTTTTCATATTTTCAGCCATATCTGGTGTCCCATGTAGCTTCCACAGGAGGCCTCCAATACCATTCCTTTTAACTAGGATGTTATGCTGGATGCTAAAGGAATTATTTCCTAAAGGTTTTGAGTGTTTTTAAAAATTTTCATTTTTTGGCAAAATCTTAAGGTCCGCGGTCTAAGTTTTTTCATATTTTCAGCCATATCTGGTGTCCCATGTAGCTTCCACAGGAGGCCTCCAATACCATTCCTTTTAACTAGGATGTTATGCTGGATGCTAAAGGAATTATTTCCTTAAGGTTTTGAGTGTTTTTAAAATTTTTCATTTTTTGGCAAAATCTTAAGGTCCGCGGTCTAAGTTTTTTCATATTTTCAGCCATATCTGGTGTCCCATTTAGCTTCCACAGGAGGCCTCCAATACCATTCCTTTTAACTAGGATGTTATGCTGGATGCTAAAGGAATTATTTCCTAAAGGTTTTGAGTGTTTTTTAAAAAAATTATTTTTTGGCGAAATCTTAAGGTCCGCGGTCTAAGTTTTTTCATATTTTCAGCCATATCTGGTGTCCCATGTAGCTTCCACAGGAGGCCTCCAATACCATTCCTTTTAACTAGGATGTTATGCTGGATGCTAAAGGAATTATTTCCTAAAGGTTTTGAGTGTTTTTAAAATTTTTCATTTTTTGGCAAAATCTTAAGGTCCGCGGTCTAAGTTTTTTCATATTTTCAGCCATATCTGGTGTCCCATGTAGCTTCCACAGGAGGCCTCCAATACCATTCCTTTTAACTAGGATGTTATGCTGGATGCTAAAGGAATTATTTCCTAAAGGTTTTGAGTGTTTTTTAAAAAAAATAATTTTTTGGCAAAATCTTAAGGTCCGCGGTCTAAGTTTTTTCATATTTTCAGCCATATCTGGTGTCCCATGTAGCTTCCACAGCAGGCCTCCAATACCATTCCTTTTAACCAGGATGTTATGCTGGATGCTAAAGGAATTATTTCCTAAAGTTTTTGAGTGTTTTTTAAAAAAAATATTTTTTGGCAAAATCTTAAGGTCCGCGGTCTAAGTTTTTTCATATTTTTAGCCATATCTGGTGTCCCATGTAGCTTCCACAGCAGGCCTCCAATACCATTCCTTTTAACTAGGATGTTATGCTGGATGCTAAAGGAATTATTTCCTAAAGGTTTTGAGTGTTTTTAAAATTTTTCATTTTTTGGCAAAATCTTAAGGTCCGCGGTCTAAGTTTTTTCATATTTTCAGCCATATCTGGTGTCCCATGTAGCTTCCACAGCAGGCCTCCAATACCATTCCTTTTATCTAGGATGTTATGCTGGATGCTAAAGGAATTATTTCCTAAAGGTTTTGAGTGTTTTTAAAAATTTTCATTTTTTGGCAAAATCTTAAGGTCCGCGGTCTAAGTTTTTTCATATTTTCAGCCATATCTGGTGTCCCATGTAGCTTCCACAGGAGGCCTCCAATACCATTCCTTTTAACTAGGATGTTATGCTGGATGCTAAAGGAATTATTTCCTAAAGGTTTTGAGTGTTTTTAAAATTTTTCATTTTTTGGCAAAATCTTAAGGTCCGCGGTCTAAGTTTTTTCATATTTTCAGCCATATCTGGTGTCCCATGTAGCTTCCACAGCAGGCCTCCAATACCATTCCTTTTAACTAGGATGTTATGCTGGATGCTAAAGGAATTATTTCCTAAAGGTTTTGAGTGTTTTTAAAATTTTTCATTTTTTGGCAAAATCTTAAGGTCCGCGGTCTAAGTTTTTTCATATTTTCAGCCATATCTGGTGTCCCATGTAGCTTCCACAGCAGGCCTCCAATACCATTCCTTTTAACTAGGATGTTATGCTGGATGCTAAAGGAATTATTTCCTAAAGGTTTTGAGTGTTTTTAAAATTTTTCATTTTTTGGCAAAATCTTAAGGTCCGCGGTCTAAGTTTTTTCATATTTTCAGCCATATCTGGTGTCCCATGTAGCTTCCACAGCAGGCCTCCAATACCATTCCTTTTAACTAGGATGTTATGCTGGATGCTAAAGGAATTATTTCCTAAAGGTTTGGAGTGTGTTTAAAATTTTTCATTTTTTGGCAAAATCTTAAGGTCCGCGGTCTAAGTTTTTTCATATTTTCAGCCATATCTGGTGTCCCATGTAGCTTCCACAGGAGGCCTCCAATACCATTCCTTTTAACTAGGATGTTATGCTGGATGCTAAAGGAATTATTTCCTAAAGGTTTTGAGTGTTTTTAAAATTTTTCATTTTTTGGCAAAATCTTAAGGTCCGCGGTCTAAGTTTTTTCATATTTTCAGCCATATCTGGTGTCCCATGTAGCTTCCACAGGAGGCCTCCAATACCATTCCTTTTAACTAGGATGTTATGCTGGATGCTAAAGGAATTATTTCCTAAAGGTTTTGAGTGTTTTTTTAAAAAAATAATTTTTTGGCAAAATCTTAAGGTCCGCGGTCTAAGTTTTTTCATATTTTCAGCCATATCTGGTGTCCCATGTAGCTTCCACAGGAGGCCTCCAATACCATTCCTTTTAACAAGGATGTTATGCTGGATGCTAAAGGAATTATTTCCTAAAGGTTTTGAGTGTTTTTTTAAAAAAATAATTTTTTGGCAAAATCTTAAGGTCCGCGGTCTAAGTTTTTTCATATTTTCAGCCATATCTGGTGTCCCATGTAGCTTCCACAGGAGGCCTCCAATACCATTCCTTTTAACAAGGATGTTATGCTGGATGCTAAAGGAATTATTTCCTAAAGGTTTTGAGTGTTTTTAAAATTTTTCATTTTTTGGCAAAATCTTAAGGTCCGCGGTCTAAGTTTTTTCATATTTTCAGCCATATCTGGTGTCCCATGTAGCTTCCACAGCAGGCCTCCAATACCATTCCTTTTAACTAGGATGTTATGCTGGATGCTAAAGGAATTATTTCCTAAAGGTTTTGAGTGTTTTTAAAATTTTTCATTTTTTGGCAAAATCTTAAGGTCCGCGGTCTAAGTTTTTTCATATTTTCAGCCATATCTGGTGTCCCATGTAGCTTCCACAGGAGGCCTCCAATACCATTCCTTTTAACTAGGATGTTATGCTGGATGCTAAAGGAATTATTTCCTAAAGTTTTTTAGTGTTTTTTAAAAAAAATATTTTTTGGCAAAATCTTAAGGTCCGCGGTCTAAGTTTTTTCATATTTTTAGCCATATCTGGTGTCCCATGTAGCTTCCACAGCAGGCCTCCAATACCATTCCTTTTAACTAGGATGTTATGCTGGATGCTAAAGGAATTATTTCCTAAAGGTTTTGAGTGTTTTTAAAATTTTTCATTTTTTGGCAAAATCTTAAGGTCCGCGGTCTAAGTTTTTTCATATTTTCAGCCATATCTGGTGTCCCATGTAGCTTCCACAGGAGGCCTCCAATACCATTCCTTTTAACTAGGATGTTATGCTGGATGCTAAAGGAATTATTTCCTAAAGGTTTTGAGTGTTTTTAAAAAAAATTATTTTTTGGCGAAATCTTAAGGTCCGCGGTCTAAGTTTTTTCATATTTTCAGCCATATCTGGTGTCCCATGTAGCTTCCACAGCAGGCCTCCAATACCATTCCTTTTATCTAGGATGTTATGCTGGATGCTAAAGGAATTATTTCCTAAAGGTTTTGAGTGTTTTTAAAAATTTTCATTTTTTGGCAAAATCTTAAGGTCCGCGGTCTAAGTTTTTTCATATTTTCAGCCATATCTGGTGTCCCATGTAGCTTCCACAGCAGGCCTCCAATACCATTCCTTTTAACTAGGATGTTATGCTGGATGCTAAAGGAATTATTTCCTAAAGGTTTTGAGTGTTTTTAAAAAAAAATAATTTTTTGGCAAAATCTTAAGGTCCGCGGTCTAAGTTTTTTCATATTTTCAGCCATATCTGGTGTCCCATGTAGCTTCCACAGGAGGCCTCCAATACCATTCCTTTTAACTAGGATGTTATGCTGGATGCTAAAGGAATTATTTCCTAAAGGTTTTGAGTGTTTTTAAAATTTTTCATTTTTTGGCAAAATCTTAAGGTCCGCGGTCTAAGTTTTTTCATATTTTCAGCCATATCTGGTGTCCCATGTAGCTTCCACAGCAGGCCTCCAATACCATTCCTTTTAACTAGGATGTTATGCTGGATGCTAAAGGAATTATTTCCTAAAGGTTTTGAGTGTTTTTAAAATTTTTCATTTTTTGGCAAAATCTTAAGGTCCGCGGTCTAAGTTTTTTCATATTTTCAGCCATATCTGGTGTCCCATGTAGCTTCCACAGGAGGCCTCCAATACCATTCCTTTTAACTAGGATGTTATGCTGGATGCTAAAGGAATTATTTCCTAAAGGTTTTGATTGTTTTTAAAATTTTTCATTTTTTGGCAAAATCTTAAGGTCCGCGGTCTAAGTTTTTTCATATTTTCAGCCATATCTGGTGTCCCATGTAGCTTCCACAGGAGGCCTCCAATACCATTCCTTTTAACTAGGATGTTATGCTGGATGCTAAAGGAATTATTTCCTAAAGGTTTTGAGTGTTTTTAAAATTTTTCATTTTTTGGCAAAATCTTAAGGTCCGCGGTCTAAGTTTTTTCATATTTTCAGCCATATCTGGTGTCCCATGTAGCTTCCACAGGAGGCCTCCAATACCATTCCTTTTAACTAGGATGTTATGCTGGATGCTAAAGGAATTATTTCCTAAAGTTTTTTAGTGTTTTTTAAAAAAAATATTTTTTGGCAAAATCTTAAGGTCCGCGGTCTAAGTTTTTTCATATTTTTAGCCATATCTGGTGTCCCATGTAGCTTCCACAGCAGGCCTCCAATACCATTCCTTTTAACTAGGATGTTATGCTGGATGCTAAAGGAATTATTTCCTAAAGGTTTTGAGTGTTTTTAAAATTTTTCATTTTTTGGCAAAATCTTAAGGTCCGCGGTCTGTTTTTTCATATTTTCAGCCATATCTGGTGTCCCATGTAGCTTCCACAGGAGGCCTCCAATACCATTCCTTTTAACTAGGATGTTATGCTGGATGCTAAAGGAATTATTTCCTAAAGGTTTTGAGTGTTTTTAAAATTTTTCATTTTTTGGCAAAATCTTAAGGTCCGCGGTCTAAGTTTTTTCATATTTTCAGCCATATCTGGTGTCCCATGTAGCTTCCACAGGAGGCCTCCAATACCATTCCTTTTAACTAGGATGTTATGCTGGATGCTAAAGGAATTATTTCCTAAAGGTTTTGAGTGTTTTTAAAAATTTTCATTTTTTGGCAAACTCTTAAGGTCCGCGGTCTAAGTTTTTTCATATTTTCAGCCATATCTGGTGTCCCATGTAGCTTCCACAGGAGGCCTCCAATACCATTCCTTTTAACTAGGATGTTATGCTGGATGCTAAAGGAATTATTTCCTTAAGGTTTTGAGTGTTTTTAAATTTTTTCATTTTTTGGCAAAATCTTAAGGTCCGCGGTCTAAGTTTTTTCATATTTTCAGCCATATCTGGTGTCCCATGTAGCTTCCACAGGAGGCCTCCAATACCATTCCTTTTAACTAGGATGTTATGCTGGATGCTAAAGGAATTATTTCCTAAAGGTTTTGAGTGTTTTTAAAATTTTTCATTTTTTGGCAAAATCTTAAGGTCCGCGGTCTAAGTTTTTTCATATTTTCAGCCATATCTGGTGTCCCATGTAGCTTCCACAGGAGGCCTCCAATACCATTCCTTTTAACTAGGATGTTATGCTGGATGCTAAAGGAATTATTTCCTAAAGGTTTTGAGTGTTTTTTTAAAAAAATAATTTTTTGGCAAAATCTTAAGGTCCGCGGTCTAAGTTTTTTCATATTTTCAGCCATATCTGGTGTCCCATGTAGCTTCCACAGGAGGCCTCCAATACCATTCCTTTTAACAAGGATGTTATGCTGGATGCTAAAGGAATTATTTCCTAAAGGTTTTGAGTGTTTTTAAAAAAAATAATTTTTTGGCAAAATCTTAAGGTCCGCGGTCTAAGTTTTTTCATATTTTCAGCCATATCTGGTGTCCCATGTAGCTTCCACAGGAGGCCTCCAATACCATTCCTTTTAACTAGGATGTTATGCTGGATGCTAAAGGAATTATTTCCTAAAGGTTTTGAGTGTTTTTAAAATTTTTCATTTTTTGGCAAAATCTTAAGGTCCGCGGTCTAAGTTTTTTCATATTTTCAGCCATATCTGGTGTCCCATGTAGCTTCCACAGGAGGCCTCCAATACCATTCCTTTTAACTAGGATGTTATGCTGGATGCTAAAGGAATTATTTCCTAAAGGTTTTGAGTGTTTTTAAAATTTTTCATTTTTTGGCAAAATCTTAAGGTCCGCGGTCTAAGTTTTTTCATATTTTCAGCCATATCTGGTGTCCCATGTAGCTTCCACAGGAGGCCTCCAATACCATTCCTTTTAACTAGGATGTTATGCTGGATGCTAAAGGAATTATTTCCTAAAGGTTTTGAGTGTTTTTAAAAATTTTCATTTTTTGGCAAAATCTTAAGGTCCGCGGTCTAAGTTTTTTCATATTTTCAGCCATATCTGGTGTCCCATGTAGCTTCCACAGGAGGCCTCCAATACCATTCCTTTTAACTAGGATGTTATGCTGGATGCTAAAGGAATTATTTCCTTAAGGTTTTGAGTGTTTTTAAAATTTTTCATTTTTTGGCAAAATCTTAAGGTCCGCGGTCTAAGTTTTTTCATATTTTCAGCCATATCTGGTGTCCCATTTAGCTTCCACAGGAGGCCTCCAATACCATTCCTTTTAACTAGGATGTTATGCTGGATGCTAAAGGAATTATTTCCTAAAGGTTTTGAGTGTTTTTTAAAAAAATTATTTTTTGGCGAAATCTTAAGGTCCGCGGTCTAAGTTTTTTCATATTTTCAGCCATATCTGGTGTCCCATGTAGCTTCCACAGGAGGCCTCCAATACCATTCCTTTTAACTAGGATGTTATGCTGGATGCTAAAGGAATTATTTCCTAAAGGTTTTGAGTGTTTTTAAAATTTTTCATTTTTTGGCAAAATCTTAAGGTCCGCGGTCTAAGTTTTTTCATATTTTCAGCCATATCTGGTGTCCCATGTAGCTTCCACAGGAGGCCTCCAATACCATTCCTTTTAACTAGGATGTTATGCTGGATGCTAAAGGAATTATTTCCTAAAGGTTTTGAGTGTTTTTTAAAAAAAATAATTTTTTGGCAAAATCTTAAGGTCCGCGGTCTAAGTTTTTTCATATTTTCAGCCATATCTGGTGTCCCATGTAGCTTCCACAGCAGGCCTCCAATACCATTCCTTTTAACCAGGATGTTATGCTGGATGCTAAAGGAATTATTTCCTAAAGTTTTTGAGTGTTTTTTAAAAAAAATATTTTTTGGCAAAATCTTAAGGTCCGCGGTCTAAGTTTTTTCATATTTTTAGCCATATCTGGTGTCCCATGTAGCTTCCACAGCAGGCCTCCAATACCATTCCTTTTAACTAGGATGTTATGCTGGATGCTAAAGGAATTATTTCCTAAAGGTTTTGAGTGTTTTTAAAATTTTTCATTTTTTGGCAAAATCTTAAGGTCTGCGGTCTAAGTTTTTTCATATTTTCAGCCATATCTGGTGTCCCATGTAGCTTCCACAGGAGGCCTCCAATACCATTCCTTTTAACTAGGATGTTATGCTGGATGCTAAAGGAATTATTTCCTAAAGGTTTTGAGTGTTTTTTAAAAAAATTATTTTTTGGCGAAATCTTAAGGTCCGCGGTCTAAGTTTTTTCATATTTTCAGCCATATCTGGTGTCCCATGTAGCTTCCACAGCAGGCCTCCAATACCATTCCTTTTATCTAGGATGTTATGCTGGATGCTAAAGGAATTATTTCCTAAAGGTTTTGAGTGTTTTTAAAAATTTTCATTTTTTGGCAAAATCTTAAGGTCCGCGGTCTAAGTTTTTTCATATTTTCAGCCATATCTGGTGTCCCATGTAGCTTCCACAGGAGGCCTCCAATACCATTCCTTTTAACTAGGATGTTATGCTGGATGCTAAAGGAATTATTTCCTAAAGGTTTTGAGTGTTTTTAAAATTTTTCATTTTTTGGCAAAATCTTAAGGTCCGCGGTCTAAGTTTTTTCATATTTTCAGCCATATCTGGTGTCCCATGTAGCTTCCACAGCAGGCCTCCAATACCATTCCTTTTAACTAGGATGTTATGCTGGATGCTAAAGGAATTATTTCCTAAAGGTTTTGAGTGTTTTTAAAATTTTTCATTTTTTGGCAAAATCTTAAGGTCCGCGGTCTAAGTTTTTTCATATTTTCAGCCATATCTGGTGTCCCATGTAGCTTCCACAGCAGGCCTCCAATACCATTCCTTTTAACTAGGATGTTATGCTGGATGCTAAAGGAATTATTTCCTAAAGGTTTTGAGTGTTTTTAAAATTTTTCATTTTTTGGCAAAATCTTAAGGTCCGCGGTCTAAGTTTTTTCATATTTTCAGCCATATCTGGTGTCCCATGTAGCTTCCACAGCAGGCCTCCAATACCATTCCTTTTAACTAGGATGTTATGCTGGATGCTAAAGGAATTATTTCCTAAAGGTTTGGAGTGTGTTTAAAATTTTTCATTTTTTGGCAAAATCTTAAGGTCCGCGGTCTAAGTTTTTTCATATTTTCAGCCATATCTGGTGTCCCATGTAGCTTCCACAGGAGGCCTCCAATACCATTCCTTTTAACTAGGATGTTATGCTGGATGCTAAAGGAATTATTTCCTAAAGGTTTTGAGTGTTTTTAAAATTTTTCATTTTTTGGCAAAATCTTAAGGTCCGCGGTCTAAGTTTTTTCATATTTTCAGCCATATCTGGTGTCCCATGTAGCTTCCACAGGAGGCCTCCAATACCATTCCTTTTAACTAGGATGTTATGCTGGATGCTAAAGGAATTATTTCCTAAAGGTTTTGAGTGTTTTTTTAAAAAAATAATTTTTTGGCAAAATCTTAAGGTCCGCGGTCTAAGTTTTTTCATATTTTCAGCCATATCTGGTGTCCCATGTAGCTTCCACAGGAGGCCTCCAATACCATTCCTTTTAACAAGGATGTTATGCTGGATGCTAAAGGAATTATTTCCTAAAGGTTTTGAGTGTTTTTTTAAAAAAATAATTTTTTGGCAAAATCTTAAGGTCCGCGGTCTAAGTTTTTTCATATTTTCAGCCATATCTGGTGTCCCATGTAGCTTCCACAGGAGGCCTCCAATACCATTCCTTTTAACAAGGATGTTATGCTGGATGCTAAAGGAATTATTTCCTAAAGGTTTTGAGTGTTTTTAAAAAAAATAATTTTTTGGCAAAATCTTAAGGTCCGCGGTCTAAGTTTTTTCATATTTTCAGCCATATCTGGTGTCCCATGTAGCTTCCACAGCAGGCCTCCAATACCATTCCTTTTAACTAGGATGTTATGCTGGATGCTAAAGGAATTATTTCCTAAAGGTTTTGAGTGTTTTTAAAATTTTTCATTTTTTGGCAAAATCTTAAGGTCCGCGGTCTAAGTTTTTTCATATTTTCAGCCATATCTGGTGTCCCATGTAGCTTCCACAGGAGGCCTCCAATACCATTCCTTTTAACTAGGATGTTATGCTGGATGCTAAAGGAATTATTTCCTAAAGGTTTTGAGTGTTTTTTAAAAAAAATAATTTTTTGGCAAAATCTTAAGGTCCGCGGTCTAAGTTTTTTCATATTTTCAGCCATATCTGGTGTCCCATGTAGCTTCCACAGCAGGCCTCCAATACCATTCCTTTTAACTAGGATGTTATGCTGGATGCTAAAGGAATTATTTCCTAAAGGTTTTGAGTGTTTTTAAAATTTTTCATTTTTTGGCAAAATCTTAAGGTCCGCGGTCTAAGTTTTTTCATATTTTCAGCCATATCTGGTGTCCCATGTAGCTTCCACAGCAGGCCTCCAATACCATTCCTTTTAACTAGGATGTTATGCTGGATGCTAAAGGAATTATTTCCTAAAGGTTTTGAGTGTTTTTAAATTTTTTCATTTTTTGGCAAAATCTTAAGGTCCGCGGTCTAAGTTTTTTCATATTTTCAGCCATATCTGGTGTCCCATGTAGCTTCCACAGGAGGCCTCCAATACCATTCCTTTTAACTAGGATGTTATGCTGGATGCTAAAGGAATTATTTCCTAAAGGTTTTGAGTGTTTTTAAAATTTTTCATTTTTTGGCAAAATCTTAAGGTCCGCGGTCTAAGTTTTTTCATATTTTCAGCCATATCTGGTGTCCCATGTAGCTTCCACAGCAGGCCTCCAATACCATTCCTTTTAACTAGGATGTTATGCTGGATGCTAAAGGAATTATTTCCTAAAGGTTTTGAGTGTTTTTAAAATTTTTCATTTTTTGGCAAAATCTTAAGGTCCGCGGTCTAAGTTTTTTCATATTTTCAGCCATATCTGGTGTCCCATGTAGCTTCCACAGCAGGCCTCCAATACCATTCCTTTTAACTAGGATGTTATGCTGGATGCTAAAGGAATTATTTCCTAAAGGTTTTGAGTGTTTTTAAAATTTTTCATTTTTTGGCAAAATCTTAAGGTCCGCGGTCTAAGTTTTTTCATATTTTCAGCCATATCTGGTGTCCCATGTAGCTTCCACAGCAGGCCTCCAATACCATTCCTTTTAACTAGGATGTTATGCTGGATGCTAAAGGAATTATTTCCTAAAGGTTTGGAGTGTGTTTAAAATTTTTCATTTTTTGGCAAAATCTTAAGGTCCGCGGTCTAAGTTTTTTCATATTTTCAGCCATATCTGGTGTCCCATGTAGCTTCCACAGGAGGCCTCCAATACCATTCCTTTTAACTAGGATGTTATGCTGGATGCTAAAGGAATTATTTCCTAAAGGTTTTGAGTGTTTTTAAAATTTTTCATTTTTTGGCAAAATCTTAAGGTCCGCGGTCTAAGTTTTTTCATATTTTCAGCCATATCTGGTGTCCCATGTAGCTTCCACAGGAGGCCTCCAATACCATTCCTTTTAACTAGGATGTTATGCTGGATGCTAAAGGAATTATTTCCTAAAGGTTTTGAGTGTTTTTTTAAAAAAATAATTTTTTGGCAAAATCTTAAGGTCCGCGGTCTAAGTTTTTTCATATTTTCAGCCATATCTGGTGTCCCATGTAGCTTCCACAGGAGGCCTCCAATACCATTCCTTTTAACAAGGATGTTATGCTGGATGCTAAAGGAATTATTTCCTAAAGGTTTTGAGTGTTTTTTTAAAAAAATAATTTTTTGGCAAAATCTTAAGGTCCGCGGTCTAAGTTTTTTCATATTTTCAGCCATATCTGGTGTCCCATGTAGCTTCCACAGGAGGCCTCCAATACCATTCCTTTTAACAAGGATGTTATGCTGGATGCTAAAGGAATTATTTCCTAAAGGTTTTGAGTGTTTTTAAAATTTTTCATTTTTTGGCAAAATCTTAAGGTCCGCGGTCTAAGTTTTTTCATATTTTCAGCCATATCTGGTGTCCCATGTAGCTTCCACAGGAGGCCTCCAATACCATTCCTTTTAACTAGGATGTTATGCTGGATGCTAAAGGAATTATTTCCTAAAGGTTTTGAGTGTTTTTAAAAAAAATAATTTTTTGGCAAAATCTTAAGGTCCGCGGTCTAAGTTTTTTCATATTTTCAGCCATATCGGGTGTCCCATGTAGCTTCCACAGGAGGCCTCCAATACCATTCCTTTTAACTAGGATGTTATGCTGGATGCTAAAGGAATTATTTCCTAAAGGTTTTGAGTGTTTTTTTAAAAAAATAATTTTTTGGCAAAATCTTAAGGTCCGCGGTCTAAGTTTTTTCATATTTTCAGCCATATCTGGTGTCCCATGTAGCTTCCACAGGAGGCCTCCAATACCATTCCTTTTAACAAGGATGTTATGCTGGATGCTAAAGGAATTATTTCCTAAAGGTTTTGAGTGTTTTTTTAAAAAATTATTTTTTGGCAAAATCTTAAGGTCCGCGGTCTAAGTTTTTTCATATTTTCAGCCATATCTGGTGTCCCATGTAGCTTCCACAGCAGGCCTCCAATACCATTCCTTTTAACTAGGATGTTATGCTGGATGCTAAAGGAATTATTTCCTAAAGGTTTTGAGTGTTTTTAAAATTTTTCATTTTTTGGCAAAATCTTAAGGTCCGCGGTCTAAGTTTTTTCATATTTTCAGCCATATCTGGTGTCCCATGTAGCTTCCACAGCAGGCCTCCAATACCATTCCTTTTAACTAGGATGTTATGCTGGATGCTAAAGGAATTATTTCCTAAAGGTTTTGAGTGTTTTTAAAATTTTTCATTTTTTGGCAAAATCTTAAGGTCCGCGGTCTAAGTTTTTTCATATTTTCAGCCATATCTGGTGTCCCATGTAGCTTCCACAGCAGGCCTCCAATACCATTCCTTTTAACTAGGATGTTATGCTGGATGCTAAAGGAATTATTTCCTAAAGGTTTTGAGTGTTTTTAAATTTTTTCATTTTTTGGCAAAATCTTAAGGTCCGCGGTCTAAGTTTTTTCATATTTTCAGCCATATCTGGTGTCCCATGTAGCTTCCACAGGAGGCCTCCAATACCATTCCTTTTAACTAGGATGTTATGCTGGATGCTAAAGGAATTATTTCCTAAAGGTTTTGAGTGTTTTTAAAATTTTTCATTTTTTGGCAAAATCTTAAGGTCCGCGGTCTAAGTTTTTTCATATTTTCAGCCATATCTGGTGTCCCATGTAGCTTCCACAGCAGGCCTCCAATACCATTCCTTTTAACTAGGATGTTATGCTGGATGCTAAAGGAATTATTTCCTAAAGGTTTTGAGTGTTTTTAAAAAAAATAATTTTTTGGCAAAATCTTAAGGTCCGCGGTCTAAGTTTTTTCATATTTTCAGCCATATCTGGTGTCCCATGTAGCTTCCACAGCAGGCCTCCAATACCATTCCTTTTAACTAGGATGTTATGCTGGATGCTAAAGGAATTATTTCCTAAAGGTTTTGAGTGTTTTTAAAATTTTTCATTTTTTGGCAAAATCTTAAGGTCCGCGGTCTAAGTTTTTTCATATTTTCAGCCATATCTGGTGTCCCATGTAGCTTCCACAGCAGGCCTCCAATACCATTCCTTTTAACTAGGATGTTATGCTGGATGCTAAAGGAATTATTTCCTAAAGGTTTTGAGTGTTTTTAAATTTTTTCATTTTTTGGCAAAATCTTAAGGTCCGCGGTCTAAGTTTTTTCATATTTTCAGCCATATCTGGTGTCCCATGTAGCTTCCACAGGAGGCCTCCAATACCATTCCTTTTAACTAGGATGTTATGCTGGATGCTAAAGGAATTATTTCCTAAAGGTTTTGAGTGTTTTTAAAATTTTTCATTTTTTGGCAAAATCTTAAGGTCCGCGGTCTAAGTTTTTTCATATTTTCAGCCATATCTGGTGTCCCATGTAGCTTCCACAGCAGGCCTCCAATACCATTCCTTTTAACTGGGATGTTATGCTGGATGCTAATGGAATTATTTCCTAAAGGTTTTGAGTGTTTTTAAAATTTTTCATTTTTTGGCAAAATCTTAAGGTCCGCGGTCTAAGTTTTTTCATATTTTCAGCCATATCTGGTGTCCCATGTAGCTTCCACAGCAGGCCTCCAATACCATTCCTTTTAACTAGGATGTTATGCTGGATGCTAAAGGAATTATTTCCTAAAGGTTTGGAGTGTGTTTAAAATTTTTCATTTTTTGGCAAAATCTTAAGGTCCGCGGTCTAAGTTTTTTCATATTTTCAGCCATATCTGGTGTCCCATGTAGCTTCCACAGGAGGCCTCCAATACCATTCCTTTTAACTAGGATGTTATGCTGGATGCTAAAGGAATTATTTCCTAAAGGTTTTGAGTGTTTTTAAAATTTTTCATTTTTTGGCAAAATCTTAAGGTCCGCGGTCTAAGTTTTTTCATATTTTCAGCCATATCTGGTGTCCCATGTAGCTTCCACAGGAGGCCTCCAATACCATTCCTTTTAACAAGGATGTTATGCTGGATGCTAAAGGAATTATTTCCTAAAGGTTTTGAGTGTTTTTTTAAAAAAATAATTTTTTGGCAAAATCTTAAGGTCCGCGGTCTAAGTTTTTTCATATTTTCAGCCATATCTGGTGTCCCATGTAGCTTCCACAGGAGGCCTCCAATACCATTCCTTTTAACAAGGATGTTATGCTGGATGCTAAAGGAATTATTTCCTAAAGGTTTTGAGTGTTTTTAAAAATTTTCATTTTTTGGCAAAATCTTAAGGTCCGCGGTCTAAGTTTTTTCATATTTTCAGCCATATCTGGTGTCCCATGTAGCTTCCACAGGAGGCCTCCAATACCATTCCTTTTAACTAGGATGTTATGCTGGATGCTAAAGGAATTATTTCCTAAAGGTTTTGAGTGTTTTTAAAAAAAATAATTTTTTGGCAAAATCTTAAGGTCCGCGGTCTAAGTTTTTTCATATTTTCAGCCATATCGGGTGTCCCATGTAGCTTCCACAGGAGGCCTCCAATACCATTCCTTTTAACTAGGATGTTATGCTGGATGCTAAAGGAATTATTTCCTAAAGGTTTTGAGTGTTTTTTTAAAAAAATAATTTTTTGGCAAAATCTTAAGGTCCGCGGTCTAAGTTTTTTCATATTTTCAGCCATATCTGGTGTCCCATGTAGCTTCCACAGGAGGCCTCCAATACCATTCCTTTTAACAAGGATGTTATGCTGGATGCTAAAGGAATTATTTCCTAAAGGTTTTGAGTGTTTTTTTAAAAAATTATTTTTTGGCAAAATCTTAAGGTCCGCGGTCTAAGTTTTTTCATATTTTCAGCCATATCTGGTGTCCCATGTAGCTTCCACAGCAGGCCTCCAATACCATTCCTTTTAACTAGGATGTTATGCTGGATGCTAAAGGAATTATTTCCTAAAGGTTTTGAGTGTTTTTAAAATTTTTCATTTTTTGGCAAAATCTTAAGGTCCGCGGTCTAAGTTTTTTCATATTTTCAGCCATATCTGGTGTCCCATGTAGCTTCCACAGCAGGCCTCCAATACCATTCCTTTTAACTAGGATGTTATGCTGGATGCTAAAGGAATTATTTCCTAAAGGTTTTGAGTGTTTTTAAAAATTTTCATTTTTTGGCAAAATCTTAAGGTCCGCGGTCTAAGTTTTTTCATATTTTCAGCCATATCTGGTGTCCCATGTAGCTTCCACAGCAGGCCTCCAATACCATTCCTTTTAACTAGGATGTTATGCTGGATGCTAAAGGAATTATTTCCTAAAGGTTTTGAGTGTTTTTAAAAATTTTCATTTTTTGGCAAAATCTTAAGGTCCGCGGTCTAAGTTTTTTCATATTTTCAGCCATATCTGGTGTCCCATGTAGCTTCCACAGCAGGCCTCCAATACCATTCCTTTTAACTAGGATGTTATGCTGGATGCTAAAGGAATTATTTCCTAAAGGTTTTGAGTGTTTTTTAAAAAAATAATTTTTTGGCAAAATCTTAAGGTCCGCGGTCTAAGTTTTTTCATATTTTCAGCCATATCTGGTGTCCCATGTAGCTTCCACAGCAGGCCTCCAATACCATTCCTTTTAACTAGGATGTTATGCTGGATGCTAAAGGAATTATTTCCTAAAGGTTTTGAGTGTTTTTTAAAAAAATTATTTTTTGGCAAAATCTTAAGGTCCGCGGTCTAAGTTTTTTCATATTTTCAGCCATATCTGGTGTCCCATGTAGTTCCACAGGAGGCCTCCAATACCATTCCTTTTAACTAGGATGTTATGCTGGATGCTAAAGGAATTATTTCCTAAAGGTTTTGAGTGTTTTTAAAATTTTTCATTTTTTGGCAAAATCTTAAGGTCCGCGGTCTAAGTTTTTTCATATTTTCAGCCATATCTGGTGTCCCATGTAGCTTCCACAGGAGGCCTCCAATACCATTCCTTTTAACTAGGATGTTATGCTGGATGCTAAAGGAATTATTTCCTAAAGGTTTTGAGTGTTTTTAAAATTTTTCATTTTTTGGCAAAATCTTAAGGTCCGCGGTCTAAGTTTTTTCATATTTTCAGCCATATCTGGTGTCCCATGTAGCTTCCACAGCAGGCCTCCAATACCATTCCTTTTAACTAGGATGTTATGCTGGATGCTAAAGGAATTATTTCCTAAAGGTTTTGAGTGTTTTTAAAATTTTTCATTTTTTGGAAAAATCTTAAGGTCCGCGGTCTAAGTTTTTTCATATTTTCAGCCATATCTGGTGTCCCATGTAGCTTCCACAGCAGGCCTCCAATACCATTCCTTTTAACTAGGATGTTATGCTGGATGCTAAAGGAATTATTTCCTAAAGGTTTTGAGTGTTTTTAAAAATTTTCATTTTTTGGCAAAATCTTAAGGTCCGCGGTCTAAGTTTTTTCATATTTTCAGCCATATCTGGTGTCCCATGTAGCTTCCACAGGAGGCCTCCAATACCATTCCTTTTAACTAGGATGTTATGCTGGATGCTAAAGGAATTATTTCCTAAAGGTTTTGAGTGTTTTTAAAATTTTTCATTTTTTGGCAAAATCTTAAGGTCCGCGGTCTAAGTTTTTTCATATTTTCAGCCGTATCTGGTGTCCCATGTAGCTTCCACAGGAGGCCTCCAATACCATTCCTTTTAACTAGGATGTTATGCTGGATGCTAAAGGAATTATTTCCTAAAGGTTTTGAGTGTTTTTAAAATTTTTCATTTTTTGGCAAAATCTTAAGGTCCGCGGTCTAAGTTTTTTCATATTTTCAGCCATATCTGGTGTCCCATGTAGCTTCCACAGGAGGCCTCCAATACCATTCCTTTTAACTAGGATGTTATGCTGGATGCTAAAGGAATTATTTCCTAAAGGTTTTGAGTGTTTTTAAAAATTTTCATTTTTTGGCAAAATCTTAAGGTCCGCGGTCTAAGTTTTTTCATATTTTCAGCCATATCTGGTGTCCCATGTAGCTTCCACAGGAGGCCTCCAATACCATTCCTTTTAACTAGGATGTTATGCTGGATGCTAAAGGAATTATTTCCTAAAGGTTTTGAGTGTTTTTAAAATTTTTCATTTTTTGGCAAAATCTTAAGGTCCGCGGTCTAAGTTTTTTCATATTTTCAGCCATATCTGGTGTCCCATGTAGCTTCCACAGGAGGCCTCCAATACCATTCCTTTTAACTAGGATGTTATGCTGGATGCTAAAGGAATTATTTCCTTAAGGTTTTGAGTGTTTTTAAAATTTTTCATTTTTTGGCAAAATCTTAAGGTCCGCGGTCTAAGTTTTTTCATATTTTCAGCCATATCTGGTGTCCCATGTAGCTTCCACAGGAGGCCTCCAATACCATTCCTTTTAACTAGGATGTTATGCTGGATGCTAAAGGAATTATTTCCTAAAGGTTTTGATTGTTTTTAAAATTTTTCATTTTTTGGCAAAATCTTAAGGTCCGCGGTCTAAGTTTTTTCATATTTTCAGCCATATCTGGTGTCCCATGTAGCTTCCACAGGAGGCCTCCAATACCATTCCTTTTAACTAGGATGTTATGCTGGATGCTAAAGGAATTATTTCCTAAAGGTTTTGAGTGTTTTTTTAAAAAAATAATTTTTTGGCAAAATCTTAAGGTCCGCGGTCTAAGTTTTTTCATATTTTCAGCCATATCTGGTGTCCCATGTAGCTTCCACAGGAGGCCTCCAATACCATTCCTTTTAACTAGGATGTTATGCTGGATGCTAAAGGAATTATTTCCTAAAGGTTTTGAGTGTTTTTAAAATTTTTCATTTTTTGGCAAAATCTTAAGGTCCGCGGTCTAAGTTTTTTCATATTTTCAGCCATATCTGGTGTCCCATGTAGCTTCCACAGGAGGCCTCCAATACCATTCCTTTTAACTAGGATGTTATGCTGGATGCTAAAGGAATTATTTCCTAAAGGTTTTGAGTGTTTTTTTAAAAAAATAATTTTTTGGCAAAATCTTAAGGTCCGCGGTCTAAGTTTTTTCATATTTTCAGCCATATCTGGTGTCCCATGTAGCTTCCACAGGAGGCCTCCAATACCATTCCTTTTAACAAGGATGTTATGCTGGATGCTAAAGGAATTATTTCCTAAAGGTTTTGAGTGTTTTTTTAAAAAAATAATTTTTTGGCAAAATCTTAAGGTCCGCGGTCTAAGTTTTTTCATATTTTCAGCCATATCTGGTGTCCCATGTAGCTTCCACAGGAGGCCTCCAATACCATTCCTTTTAACAAGGATGTTATGCTGGATGCTAAAGGAATTATTTCCTAAAGGTTTTGAGTGTTTTTAAAAAAAATAATTTTTTGGCAAAATCTTAAGGTCCGCGGTCTAAGTTTTTTCATATTTTCAGCCATATCTGGTGTCCCATGTAGCTTCCACAGCAGGCCTCCAATACCATTCCTTTTAACTAGGATGTTATGCTGGATGCTAAAGGAATTATTTCCTAAAGGTTTTGAGTGTTTTTAAAATTTTTCATTTTTTGGCAAAATCTTAAGGTCCGCGGTCTAAGTTTTTTCATATTTTCAGCCATATCTGGTGTCCCATGTAGCTTCCACAGGAGGCCTCCAATACCATTCCTTTTAACTAGGATGTTATGCTGGATGCTAAAGGAATTATTTCCTAAAGGTTTTGAGTGTTTTTTAAAAAAAATAATTTTTTGGCAAAATCTTAAGGTCCGCGGTCTAAGTTTTTTCATATTTTCAGCCATATCTGGTGTCCCATGTAGCTTCCACAGCAGGCCTCCAATACCATTCCTTTTAACTAGGATGTTATGCTGGATGCTAAAGGAATTATTTCCTAAAGGTTTTGAGTGTTTTTAAAATTTTTCATTTTTTGGCAAAATCTTAAGGTCCGCGGTCTAAGTTTTTTCATATTTTCAGCCATATCTGGTGTCCCATGTAGCTTCCACAGCAGGCCTCCAATACCATTCCTTTTAACTAGGATGTTATGCTGGATGCTAAAGGAATTATTTCCTAAAGGTTTTGAGTGTTTTTAAATTTTTTCATTTTTTGGCAAAATCTTAAGGTCCGCGGTCTAAGTTTTTTCATATTTTCAGCCATATCTGGTGTCCCATGTAGCTTCCACAGGAGGCCTCCAATACCATTCCTTTTAACTAGGATGTTATGCTGGATGCTAAAGGAATTATTTCCTAAAGGTTTTGAGTGTTTTTAAAATTTTTCATTTTTTGGCAAAATCTTAAGGTCCGCGGTCTAAGTTTTTTCATATTTTCAGCCATATCTGGTGTCCCATGTAGCTTCCACAGCAGGCCTCCAATACCATTCCTTTTAACTAGGATGTTATGCTGGATGCTAAAGGAATTATTTCCTAAAGGTTTTGAGTGTTTTTAAAATTTTTCATTTTTTGGCAAAAT
The DNA here is from genome assembly GCF_027358695.1 of Spea bombifrons. NCBI lineage: Eukaryota > Metazoa > Chordata > Amphibia > Anura > Pelobatidae > Spea > Spea bombifrons. The sequence continues at coordinate 9,836,889 of NC_071095.1, forward strand.
CTTAAGGTCCGCGGTCTAAGTTTTTTCATATTTTCAGCCATATCTGGTGTCCCATGTAGCTTCCACAGCAGGCCTCCAATACCATTCCTTTTAACTAGGATGTTATGCTGGATGCTAAAGGAATTATTTCCTAAAGGTTTTGAGTGTTTTTAAAATTTTTCATTTTTTGGCAAAATCTTAAGGTCCGCGGTCTAAGTTTTTTCATATTTTCAGCCATATCTGGTGTCCCATGTAGCTTCCACAGCAGGCCTCCAATACCATTCCTTTTAACTAGGATGTTATGCTGGATGCTAAAGGAATTATTTCCTAAAGGTTTGGAGTGTGTTTAAAATTTTTCATTTTTTGGCAAAATCTTAAGGTCCGCGGTCTAAGTTTTTTCATATTTTCAGCCATATCTGGTGTCCCATGTAGCTTCCACAGGAGGCCTCCAATACCATTCCTTTTAACTAGGATGTTATGCTGGATGCTAAAGGAATTATTTCCTAAAGGTTTTGAGTGTTTTTAAAATTTTTCATTTTTTGGCAAAATCTTAAGGTCCGCGGTCTAAGTTTTTTCATATTTTCAGCCATATCTGGTGTCCCATGTAGCTTCCACAGGAGGCCTCCAATACCATTCCTTTTAACTAGGATGTTATGCTGGATGCTAAAGGAATTATTTCCTAAAGGTTTTGAGTGTTTTTTTAAAAAAATAATTTTTTGGCAAAATCTTAAGGTCCGCGGTCTAAGTTTTTTCATATTTTCAGCCATATCTGGTGTCCCATGTAGCTTCCACAGGAGGCCTCCAATACCATTCCTTTTAACAAGGATGTTATGCTGGATGCTAAAGGAATTATTTCCTAAAGGTTTTGAGTGTTTTTTTAAAAAAATAATTTTTTGGCAAAATCTTAAGGTCCGCGGTCTAAGTTTTTTCATATTTTCAGCCATATCTGGTGTCCCATGTAGCTTCCACAGGAGGCCTCCAATACCATTCCTTTTAACAAGGATGTTATGCTGGATGCTAAAGGAATTATTTCCTAAAGGTTTTGAGTGTTTTTAAAATTTTTCATTTTTTGGCAAAATCTTAAGGTCCGCGGTCTAAGTTTTTTCATATTTTCAGCCATATCTGGTGTCCCATGTAGCTTCCACAGGAGGCCTCCAATACCATTCCTTTTAACTAGGATGTTATGCTGGATGCTAAAGGAATTATTTCCTAAAGGTTTTGAGTGTTTTTAAAAAAAATAATTTTTTGGCAAAATCTTAAGGTCCGCGGTCTAAGTTTTTTCATATTTTCAGCCATATCGGGTGTCCCATGTAGCTTCCACAGGAGGCCTCCAATACCATTCCTTTTAACTAGGATGTTATGCTGGATGCTAAAGGAATTATTTCCTAAAGGTTTTGAGTGTTTTTTTAAAAAAATAATTTTTTGGCAAAATCTTAAGGTCCGCGGTCTAAGTTTTTTCATATTTTCAGCCATATCTGGTGTCCCATGTAGCTTCCACAGGAGGCCTCCAATACCATTCCTTTTAACAAGGATGTTATGCTGGATGCTAAAGGAATTATTTCCTAAAGGTTTTGAGTGTTTTTTTAAAAAATTATTTTTTGGCAAAATCTTAAGGTCCGCGGTCTAAGTTTTTTCATATTTTCAGCCATATCTGGTGTCCCATGTAGCTTCCACAGCAGGCCTCCAATACCATTCCTTTTAACTAGGATGTTATGCTGGATGCTAAAGGAATTATTTCCTAAAGGTTTTGAGTGTTTTTAAAATTTTTCATTTTTTGGCAAAATCTTAAGGTCCGCGGTCTAAGTTTTTTCATATTTTCAGCCATATCTGGTGTCCCATGTAGCTTCCACAGCAGGCCTCCAATACCATTCCTTTTAACTAGGATGTTATGCTGGATGCTAAAGGAATTATTTCCTAAAGGTTTTGAGTGTTTTTAAAATTTTTCATTTTTTGGCAAAATCTTAAGGTCCGCGGTCTAAGTTTTTTCATATTTTCAGCCATATCTGGTGTCCCATGTAGCTTCCACAGCAGGCCTCCAATACCATTCCTTTTAACTAGGATGTTATGCTGGATGCTAAAGGAATTATTTCCTAAAGGTTTTGAGTGTTTTTAAATTTTTTCATTTTTTGGCAAAATCTTAAGGTCCGCGGTCTAAGTTTTTTCATATTTTCAGCCATATCTGGTGTCCCATGTAGCTTCCACAGGAGGCCTCCAATACCATTCCTTTTAACTAGGATGTTATGCTGGATGCTAAAGGAATTATTTCCTAAAGGTTTTGAGTGTTTTTAAAATTTTTCATTTTTTGGCAAAATCTTAAGGTCCGCGGTCTAAGTTTTTTCATATTTTCAGCCATATCTGGTGTCCCATGTAGCTTCCACAGCAGGCCTCCAATACCATTCCTTTTAACTAGGATGTTATGCTGGATGCTAAAGGAATTATTTCCTAAAGGTTTTGAGTGTTTTTAAAAAAAATAATTTTTTGGCAAAATCTTAAGGTCCGCGGTCTAAGTTTTTTCATATTTTCAGCCATATCTGGTGTCCCATGTAGCTTCCACAGCAGGCCTCCAATACCATTCCTTTTAACTAGGATGTTATGCTGGATGCTAAAGGAATTATTTCCTAAAGGTTTTGAGTGTTTTTAAAATTTTTCATTTTTTGGCAAAATCTTAAGGTCCGCGGTCTAAGTTTTTTCATATTTTCAGCCATATCTGGTGTCCCATGTAGCTTCCACAGCAGGCCTCCAATACCATTCCTTTTAACTAGGATGTTATGCTGGATGCTAAAGGAATTATTTCCTAAAGGTTTTGAGTGTTTTTAAATTTTTTCATTTTTTGGCAAAATCTTAAGGTCCGCGGTCTAAGTTTTTTCATATTTTCAGCCATATCTGGTGTCCCATGTAGCTTCCACAGGAGGCCTCCAATACCATTCCTTTTAACTAGGATGTTATGCTGGATGCTAAAGGAATTATTTCCTAAAGGTTTTGAGTGTTTTTAAAATTTTTCATTTTTTGGCAAAATCTTAAGGTCCGCGGTCTAAGTTTTTTCATATTTTCAGCCATATCTGGTGTCCCATGTAGCTTCCACAGCAGGCCTCCAATACCATTCCTTTTAACTGGGATGTTATGCTGGATGCTAATGGAATTATTTCCTAAAGGTTTTGAGTGTTTTTAAAATTTTTCATTTTTTGGCAAAATCTTAAGGTCCGCGGTCTAAGTTTTTTCATATTTTCAGCCATATCTGGTGTCCCATGTAGCTTCCACAGCAGGCCTCCAATACCATTCCTTTTAACTAGGATGTTATGCTGGATGCTAAAGGAATTATTTCCTAAAGGTTTGGAGTGTGTTTAAAATTTTTCATTTTTTGGCAAAATCTTAAGGTCCGCGGTCTAAGTTTTTTCATATTTTCAGCCATATCTGGTGTCCCATGTAGCTTCCACAGGAGGCCTCCAATACCATTCCTTTTAACTAGGATGTTATGCTGGATGCTAAAGGAATTATTTCCTAAAGGTTTTGAGTGTTTTTAAAATTTTTCATTTTTTGGCAAAATCTTAAGGTCCGCGGTCTAAGTTTTTTCATATTTTCAGCCATATCTGGTGTCCCATGTAGCTTCCACAGGAGGCCTCCAATACCATTCCTTTTAACAAGGATGTTATGCTGGATGCTAAAGGAATTATTTCCTAAAGGTTTTGAGTGTTTTTTTAAAAAAATAATTTTTTGGCAAAATCTTAAGGTCCGCGGTCTAAGTTTTTTCATATTTTCAGCCATATCTGGTGTCCCATGTAGCTTCCACAGGAGGCCTCCAATACCATTCCTTTTAACAAGGATGTTATGCTGGATGCTAAAGGAATTATTTCCTAAAGGTTTTGAGTGTTTTTAAAAATTTTCATTTTTTGGCAAAATCTTAAGGTCCGCGGTCTAAGTTTTTTCATATTTTCAGCCATATCTGGTGTCCCATGTAGCTTCCACAGGAGGCCTCCAATACCATTCCTTTTAACTAGGATGTTATGCTGGATGCTAAAGGAATTATTTCCTAAAGGTTTTGAGTGTTTTTAAAAAAAATAATTTTTTGGCAAAATCTTAAGGTCCGCGGTCTAAGTTTTTTCATATTTTCAGCCATATCGGGTGTCCCATGTAGCTTCCACAGGAGGCCTCCAATACCATTCCTTTTAACTAGGATGTTATGCTGGATGCTAAAGGAATTATTTCCTAAAGGTTTTGAGTGTTTTTTTAAAAAAATAATTTTTTGGCAAAATCTTAAGGTCCGCGGTCTAAGTTTTTTCATATTTTCAGCCATATCTGGTGTCCCATGTAGCTTCCACAGGAGGCCTCCAATACCATTCCTTTTAACAAGGATGTTATGCTGGATGCTAAAGGAATTATTTCCTAAAGGTTTTGAGTGTTTTTTTAAAAAATTATTTTTTGGCAAAATCTTAAGGTCCGCGGTCTAAGTTTTTTCATATTTTCAGCCATATCTGGTGTCCCATGTAGCTTCCACAGCAGGCCTCCAATACCATTCCTTTTAACTAGGATGTTATGCTGGATGCTAAAGGAATTATTTCCTAAAGGTTTTGAGTGTTTTTAAAATTTTTCATTTTTTGGCAAAATCTTAAGGTCCGCGGTCTAAGTTTTTTCATATTTTCAGCCATATCTGGTGTCCCATGTAGCTTCCACAGCAGGCCTCCAATACCATTCCTTTTAACTAGGATGTTATGCTGGATGCTAAAGGAATTATTTCCTAAAGGTTTTGAGTGTTTTTAAAAATTTTCATTTTTTGGCAAAATCTTAAGGTCCGCGGTCTAAGTTTTTTCATATTTTCAGCCATATCTGGTGTCCCATGTAGCTTCCACAGCAGGCCTCCAATACCATTCCTTTTAACTAGGATGTTATGCTGGATGCTAAAGGAATTATTTCCTAAAGGTTTTGAGTGTTTTTAAAAATTTTCATTTTTTGGCAAAATCTTAAGGTCCGCGGTCTAAGTTTTTTCATATTTTCAGCCATATCTGGTGTCCCATGTAGCTTCCACAGCAGGCCTCCAATACCATTCCTTTTAACTAGGATGTTATGCTGGATGCTAAAGGAATTATTTCCTAAAGGTTTTGAGTGTTTTTTAAAAAAATAATTTTTTGGCAAAATCTTAAGGTCCGCGGTCTAAGTTTTTTCATATTTTCAGCCATATCTGGTGTCCCATGTAGCTTCCACAGCAGGCCTCCAATACCATTCCTTTTAACTAGGATGTTATGCTGGATGCTAAAGGAATTATTTCCTAAAGGTTTTGAGTGTTTTTTAAAAAAATTATTTTTTGGCAAAATCTTAAGGTCCGCGGTCTAAGTTTTTTCATATTTTCAGCCATATCTGGTGTCCCATGTAGTTCCACAGGAGGCCTCCAATACCATTCCTTTTAACTAGGATGTTATGCTGGATGCTAAAGGAATTATTTCCTAAAGGTTTTGAGTGTTTTTAAAATTTTTCATTTTTTGGCAAAATCTTAAGGTCCGCGGTCTAAGTTTTTTCATATTTTCAGCCATATCTGGTGTCCCATGTAGCTTCCACAGGAGGCCTCCAATACCATTCCTTTTAACTAGGATGTTATGCTGGATGCTAAAGGAATTATTTCCTAAAGGTTTTGAGTGTTTTTAAAATTTTTCATTTTTTGGCAAAATCTTAAGGTCCGCGGTCTAAGTTTTTTCATATTTTCAGCCATATCTGGTGTCCCATGTAGCTTCCACAGCAGGCCTCCAATACCATTCCTTTTAACTAGGATGTTATGCTGGATGCTAAAGGAATTATTTCCTAAAGGTTTTGAGTGTTTTTAAAATTTTTCATTTTTTGGAAAAATCTTAAGGTCCGCGGTCTAAGTTTTTTCATATTTTCAGCCATATCTGGTGTCCCATGTAGCTTCCACAGCAGGCCTCCAATACCATTCCTTTTAACTAGGATGTTATGCTGGATGCTAAAGGAATTATTTCCTAAAGGTTTTGAGTGTTTTTAAAAATTTTCATTTTTTGGCAAAATCTTAAGGTCCGCGGTCTAAGTTTTTTCATATTTTCAGCCATATCTGGTGTCCCATGTAGCTTCCACAGGAGGCCTCCAATACCATTCCTTTTAACTAGGATGTTATGCTGGATGCTAAAGGAATTATTTCCTAAAGGTTTTGAGTGTTTTTAAAATTTTTCATTTTTTGGCAAAATCTTAAGGTCCGCGGTCTAAGTTTTTTCATATTTTCAGCCGTATCTGGTGTCCCATGTAGCTTCCACAGGAGGCCTCCAATACCATTCCTTTTAACTAGGATGTTATGCTGGATGCTAAAGGAATTATTTCCTAAAGGTTTTGAGTGTTTTTAAAATTTTTCATTTTTTGGCAAAATCTTAAGGTCCGCGGTCTAAGTTTTTTCATATTTTCAGCCATATCTGGTGTCCCATGTAGCTTCCACAGGAGGCCTCCAATACCATTCCTTTTAACTAGGATGTTATGCTGGATGCTAAAGGAATTATTTCCTAAAGGTTTTGAGTGTTTTTAAAAATTTTCATTTTTTGGCAAAATCTTAAGGTCCGCGGTCTAAGTTTTTTCATATTTTCAGCCATATCTGGTGTCCCATGTAGCTTCCACAGGAGGCCTCCAATACCATTCCTTTTAACTAGGATGTTATGCTGGATGCTAAAGGAATTATTTCCTAAAGGTTTTGAGTGTTTTTAAAATTTTTCATTTTTTGGCAAAATCTTAAGGTCCGCGGTCTAAGTTTTTTCATATTTTCAGCCATATCTGGTGTCCCATGTAGCTTCCACAGGAGGCCTCCAATACCATTCCTTTTAACTAGGATGTTATGCTGGATGCTAAAGGAATTATTTCCTTAAGGTTTTGAGTGTTTTTAAAATTTTTCATTTTTTGGCAAAATCTTAAGGTCCGCGGTCTAAGTTTTTTCATATTTTCAGCCATATCTGGTGTCCCATGTAGCTTCCACAGGAGGCCTCCAATACCATTCCTTTTAACTAGGATGTTATGCTGGATGCTAAAGGAATTATTTCCTAAAGGTTTTGATTGTTTTTAAAATTTTTCATTTTTTGGCAAAATCTTAAGGTCCGCGGTCTAAGTTTTTTCATATTTTCAGCCATATCTGGTGTCCCATGTAGCTTCCACAGGAGGCCTCCAATACCATTCCTTTTAACTAGGATGTTATGCTGGATGCTAAAGGAATTATTTCCTAAAGGTTTTGAGTGTTTTTTTAAAAAAATAATTTTTTGGCAAAATCTTAAGGTCCGCGGTCTAAGTTTTTTCATATTTTCAGCCATATCTGGTGTCCCATGTAGCTTCCACAGGAGGCCTCCAATACCATTCCTTTTAACTAGGATGTTATGCTGGATGCTAAAGGAATTATTTCCTAAAGGTTTTGAGTGTTTTTAAAATTTTTCATTTTTTGGCAAAATCTTAAGGTCCGCGGTCTAAGTTTTTTCATATTTTCAGCCATATCTGGTGTCCCATGTAGCTTCCACAGGAGGCCTCCAATACCATTCCTTTTAACTAGGATGTTATGCTGGATGCTAAAGGAATTATTTCCTAAAGGTTTTGAGTGTTTTTAAAATTTTTCATTTTTTGGCAAAATCTTAAGGTCCGCGGTCTAAGTTTTTTCATATTTTCAGCCATATCTGGTGTCCCATGTAGCTTCCACAGGAGGCCTCCAATACCATTCCTTTTAACTAGGATGTTATGCTGGATGCTAAAGGAATTATTTCCTAAAGGTTTTGAGTGTTTTTAAAATTTTTCATTTTTTGGCAAAATCTTAAGGTCCGCGGTCTAAGTTTTTTCATATTTTCAGCCATATCTGGTGTCCCATGTAGCTTCCACAGGAGGCCTCCAATACCATTCCTTTTAACTAGGATGTTATGCTGGATGCTAAAGGAATTATTTCCTAAAGGTTTTGAGTGTTTTTTTAAAAAAATAATTTTTTGGCAAAATCTTAAGGTCCGCGGTCTAAGTTTTTTCATATTTTCAGCCATATCTGGTGTCCCATGTAGCTTCCACAGGAGGCCTCCAATACCATTCCTTTTAACAAGGATGTTATGCTGGATGCTAAAGGAATTATTTCCTAAAGGTTTTGAGTGTTTTTAAAAAAAATAATTTTTTGGCAAAATCTTAAGGTCCGCGGTCTAAGTTTTTTCATATTTTCAGCCATATCTGGTGTCCCATGTAGCTTCCACAGGAGGCCTCCAATACCATTCCTTTTAACTAGGATGTTATGCTGGATGCTAAAGGAATTATTTCCTAAAGGTTTTGAGTGTTTTTTTAAAAAAATAATTTTTTGGCAAAATCTTAAGGTCCGCGGTCTAAGTTTTTTCATATTTTCAGCCATATCTGGTGTCCCATGTAGCTTCCACAGGAGGCCTCCAATACCATTCCTTTTAACAAGGATGTTATGCTGGATGCTAAAGGAATTATTTCCTAAAGGTTTTGAGTGTTTTTTAAAAAAATTATTTTTTGGCAAAATCTTAAGGTCCGCGGTCTAAGTTTTTTCATATTTTCAGCCATATCTGGTGTCCCATGTAGCTTCCACAGCAGGCCTCCAATACCATTCCTTTTAACTAGGATGTTATGCTGGATGCTAAAGGAATTATTTCCTAAAGGTTTTGAGTGTTTTTAAAATTTTTCATTTTTTGGCAAAATCTTAAGGTCCGCGGTCTAAGTTTTTTCATATTTTCAGCCATATCTGGTGTCCCATGTAGCTTCCACAGGAGGCCTCCAATACCATTCCTTTTAACTAGGATGTTATGCTGGATGCTAAAGGAATTATTTCCTAAAGGTTTTGAGTGTTTTTAAAATTTTTCATTTTTTGGCAAAATCTTAAGGTCCGCGGTCTAAGTTTTTTCATATTTTCAGCCATATCTGGTGTCCCATGTAGCTTCCACAGGAGGCCTCCAATACCATTCCTTTTAACTAGGATGTTATGCTGGATGCTAAAGGAATTATTTCCTAAAGGTTTTGAGTGTTTTTAAAATTTTTCATTTTTTGGCAAAATCTTAAGGTCCGCGGTCTAAGTTTTTTCATATTTTCAGCCATATCTGGTGTCCCATGTAGCTTCCACAGGAGGCCTCCAATACCATTCCTTTTAACTAGGATGTTATGCTGGATGCTAAAGGAATTATTTCCTAAAGGTTTTGAGTGTTTTTAAAATTTTTCATTTTTTGGCAAAATCTTAAGGTCCGCGGTCTAAGTTTTTTCATATTTTCAGCCATATCTGGTGTCCCATGTAGCTTCCACAGGAGGCCTCCAATACCATTCCTTTTAACTAGGATGTTATGCTGGATGCTAAAGGAATTATTTCCTAAAGGTTTTGAGTGTTTTTTTAAAAAAATAATTTTTTGGCAAAATCTTAAGGTCCGCGGTCTAAGTTTTTTCATATTTTCAGCCATATCTGGTGTCCCATGTAGCTTCCACAGGAGGCCTCCAATACCATTCCTTTTAACAAGGATGTTATGCTGGATGCTAAAGGAATTATTTCCTAAAGGTTTTGAGTGTTTTTAAAAAAATAATTTTTTGGCAAAATCTTAAGGTCCGCGGTCTAAGTTTTTTCATATTTTCAGCCATATCTGGTGTCCCATGTAGCTTCCACAGGAGGCCTCCAATACCATTCCTTTTAACTAGGATGTTATGCTGGATGCTAAAGGAATTATTTCCTAAAGGTTTTGAGTGTTTTTAAAATTTTTCATTTTTTGGCAAAATCTTAAGGTCCGCGGTCTAAGTTTTTTCATATTTTCAGCCATATCTGGTGTCCCATGTAGCTTCCACAGGAGGCCTCCAATACCATTCCTTTTAACTAGGATGTTATGCTGGATGCTAAAGGAATTATTTCCTAAAGGTTTTGAGTGTTTTTAAAATTTTTCATTTTTTGGCAAAATCTTAAGGTCCGCGGTCTAAGTTTTTTCATATTTTCAGCCATATCTGGTGTCCCATGTAGCTTCCACAGCAGGCCTCCAATACCATTCCTTTTAACTAGGATGTTATGCTGGATGCTAAAGGAATTATTTCCTAAAGGTTTTGAGTGTTTTTAAAAATTTTCATTTTTTGGCAAAATCTTAAGGTCCGCGGTCTAAGTTTTTTCATATTTTCAGCCATATCTGGTGTCCCATGTAGCTTCCACAGGAGGCCTCCAATACCATTCCTTTTAACTAGGATGTTATGCTGGATGCTAAAGGAATTATTTCCTAAAGGTTTTGAGTGTTTTTAAAATTTTTCATTTTTTGGCAAAATCTTAAGGTCCGCGGTCTAAGTTTTTTCATATTTTCAGCCATATCTGGTGTCCCATGTAGCTTCCACAGCAGGCCTCCAATACCATTCCTTTTAACTAGGATGTTATGCTGGATGCTAAAGGAATTATTTCCTAAAGGTTTTGAGTGTTTTTAAAAATTTTCATTTTTTGGCAAAATCTTAAGGTCCGCGGTCTAAGTTTTTTCATATTTTCAGCCATATCTGGTGTCCCATGTAGCTTCCACAGCAGGCCTCCAATACCATTCCTTTTAACTAGGATGTTATGCTGGATGCTAAAGGAATTATTTCCTAAAGGTTTTGAGTGTTTTTTAAAAAAATTATTTTTTGGCAAAATCTTAAGGTCCGCGGTCTAAGTTTTTTCATATTTTCAGCCATATCTGGTGTCCCATGTAGCTTCCACAGCAGGCCTCCAATACCATTCCTTTTAACTAGGATGTTATGCTGGATGCTAAAGGAATTATTTCCTAAAGGTTTTGAGTGTTTTTAAAATTTTTCATTTTTTGGCAAAATCTTAAGGTCCGCGGTCTAAGTTTTTTCATATTTTCAGCCATATCTGGTGTCCCATGTAGCTTCCACAGCAGGCCTCCAATACCATTCCTTTTAACTAGGATGTTATGCTGGATGCTAAAGGAATTATTTCCTAAAGGTTTTGAGTGTTTTTAAAATTTTTCATTTTTTGGCAAAATCTTAAGGTCCGCGGTCTAAGTTTTTTCATATTTTCAGCCATATCTGGTGTCCCATGTAGCTTCCACAGGAGGCCTCCAATACCATTCCTTTTAACTAGGATGTTATGCTGGATGCTAAAGGAATTATTTCCTAAAGGTTTTGAGTGTTTTTTAAAAAAATTATTTTTTGGCAAAATCTTAAGGTCCGCGGTCTAAGTTTTTTCATATTTTCAGCCATATCTGGTGTCCCATGTAGCTTCCACAGCAGGCCTCCAATACCATTCCTTTTAACTAGGATGTTATGCTGGATGCTAAAGGAATTATTTCCTAAAGGTTTTGAGTGTTTTTTAAAAAAATTATTTTTTGGCAAAATCTTAAGGTCCGCGGTCTAAGTTTTTTCATATTTTCAGCCATATCTGGTGTCCCATGTAGTTCCACAGGAGGCCTCCAATACCATTCCTTTTAACTAGGATGTTATGCTGGATGCTAAAGGAATTATTTCCTAAAGGTTTTGAGTGTTTTTAAAATTTTTCATTTTTTGGCAAAATCTTAAGGTCCGCGGTCTAAGTTTTTTCATATTTTCAGCCATATCTGGTGTCCCATGTAGCTTCCACAGGAGGCCTCCAATACCATTCCTTTTAACTAGGATGTTATGCTGGATGCTAAAGGAATTATTTCCTAAAGGTTTTGAGTGTTTTTAAAATTTTTCATTTTTTGGCAAAATCTTAAGGTCCGCGGTCTAAGTTTTTTCATATTTTCAGCCATATCTGGTGTCCCATGTAGCTTCCACAGGAGGCCTCCAATACCATTCCTTTTAACTAGGATGTTATGCTGGATGCTAAAGGAATTATTTCCTAAAGGTTTTGAGTGTTTTTTTAAAAAAATAATTTTTTGGCAAAATCTTAAGGTCCGCGGTCTAAGTTTTTTCATATTTTCAGCCATATCTGGTGTCCCATGTAGCTTCCACAGGAGGCCTCCAATACCATTCCTTTTAACAAGGATGTTATGCTGGATGCTAAAGGAATTATTTCCTAAAGGTTTTGAGTGTTTTTTAAAAAAATTATTTTTTGGCAAAATCTTAAGGTCCGCGGTCTAAGTTTTTTCATATTTTCAGCCATATCTGGTGTCCCATGTAGCTTCCACAGCAGGCCTCCAATACCATTCCTTTTAACTAGGATGTTATGCTGGATGCTAAAGGAATTATTTCCTAAAGGTTTTGAGTGTTTTTAAAATTTTTCATTTTTTGGCAAAATCTTAAGGTCCGCGGTCTAAGTTTTTTCATATTTTCAGCCATATCTGGTGTCCCATGTAGCTTCCACAGGAGGCCTCCAATACCATTCCTTTTAACTAGGATGTTATGCTGGATGCTAAAGGAATTATTTCCTAAAGGTTTTGAGTGTTTTTAAAATTTTTCATTTTTTGGCAAAATCTTAAGGTCCGCGGTCTAAGTTTTTTCATATTTTCAGCCATATCTGGTGTCCCATGTAGCTTCCACAGGAGGCCTCCAATACCATTCCTTTTAACTAGGATGTTATGCTGGATGCTAAAGGAATTATTTCCTAAAGGTTTTGAGTGTTTTTAAAATTTTTCATTTTTTGGCAAAATCTTAAGGTCCGCGGTCTAAGTTTTTTCATATTTTCAGCCATATCTGGTGTCCCATGTAGCTTCCACAGGAGGCCTCCAATACCATTCCTTTTAACTAGGATGTTATGCTGGATGCTAAAGGAATTATTTCCTAAAGGTTTTGAGTGTTTTTTTAAAAAAATAATTTTTTGGCAAAATCTTAAGGTCCGCGGTCTAAGTTTTTTCATATTTTCAGCCATATCTGGTGTCCCATGTAGCTTCCACAGGAGGCCTCCAATACCATTCCTTTTAACAAGGATGTTATGCTGGATGCTAAAGGAATTATTTCCTAAAGGTTTTGAGTGTTTTTTTAAAAAATTATTTTTTGGCAAAATCTTAAGGTCCGCGGTCTAAGTTTTTTCATATTTTCAGCCATATCTGGTGTCCCATGTAGCTTCCACAGCAGGCCTCCAATACCATTCCTTTTAACTAGGATGTTATGCTGGATGCTAAAGGAATTATTTCCTAAAGGTTTTGAGTGTTTTTAAAATTTTTCATTTTTTGGCAAAATCTTAAGGTCCGCGGTCTAAGTTTTTTCATATTTTCAGCCATATCTGGTGTCCCATGTAGCTTCCACAGGAGGCCTCCAATACCATTCCTTTTAACTAGGATGTTATGCTGGATGCTAAAGGAATTATTTCCTAAAGGTTTTGAGTGTTTTTAAAATTTTTCATTTTTTGGCAAAATCTTAAGGTCCGCGGTCTAAGTTTTTTCATATTTTCAGCCATATCTGGTGTCCCATGTAGCTTCCACAGCAGGCCTCCAATACCATTCCTTTTAACTAGGATGTTATGCTGGATGCTAAAGGAATTATTTCCTAAAGGTTTTGAGTGTTTTTAAAAATTTTCATTTTTTGGCAAAATCTTAAGGTCCGCGGTCTAAGTTTTTTCATATTTTCAGCCATATCTGGTGTCCCATGTAGCTTCCACAGCAGGCCTCCAATACCATTCCTTTTAACTAGGATGTTATGCTGGATGCTAAAGGAATTATTTCCTAAAGGTTTTGAGTGTTTTTAAAATTTTTCATTTTTTGGCAAAATCTTAAGGTCCGCGGTCTAAGTTTTTTCATATTTTCAGCCATATCTGGTGTCCCATGTAGCTTCCACAGCAGGCCTCCAATACCATTCCTTTTAACTGGGATGTTATGCTGGATGCTAAAGGAATTATTTCCTAAAGGTTTTGAGTGTTTTTAAAATTTTTCATTTTTTGGCAAAATCTTAAGGTCCGCGGTCTAAGTTTTTTCATATTTTCAGCCATATCTGGTGTCCCATGTAGCTTCCACAGCAGGCCTCCAATACCATTCCTTTTAACTAGGATGTTATGCTGGATGCTAAAGGAATTATTTCCTAAAGGTTTTGAGTGTTTTTAAAATTTTTCATTTTTTGGCAAAATCTTAAGGTCCGCGGTCTAAGTTTTTTCATATTTTCAGCCATATCTGGTGTCCCATGTAGCTTCCACAGGAGGCCTCCAATACCATTCCTTTTAACTAGGATGTTATGCTGGATGCTAAAGGAATTATTTCCGAAAGATTTTGAGTGTTTTTTAAAAAAATATATTTTTTGGCAAAATCTTAAGGTCCGCGGTCTAAGTTTTTTCATATTTTCAGCCATATCTGGTGTCCCATGTAGCTTCCACAGCAGGCCTCCAATACCATTCCTTTTAACTAGGATGTTATGCTGGATGCTAAAGGAATTATTTCCTAAAGGTTTTGAGTGTTTTTAAAATTTTTCATTTTTTGGCAAAATCTTAAGGTCCGCGGTCTAAGTTTTTTCATATTTTCAGCCATATCTGGTGTCCCATGTAGCTTCCACAGGTGGCCTCCAATACCATTCCTTTTAACTAGGATGTTATGCTGGATGCTAAAGAAATTATTTCCTAAAGGTTTTGAGTGTTTTTTAAAAAAATAATTTTTTGGCAAAATCTTAAGGTCCGCGGTCTAAGTTTTTTCATATTTTCAGCCATATCTGGTGTCCCATGTAGCTTCCACAGGAGGCCTCCAATACCATTCCTTTTAACTAGGATGTTATGCTGGATGCTAAAGGAATTATTTCCTAAAGGTTTTGAGTGTTTTTTAAAAAAATTATTTTTTGGCAAAATCTTAAGGTCCGCGGTCTAAGTTTTTTCATATTTTCAGCCATATCTGGTGTCCCATGTAGCTTCCACAGCAGGCCTCCAATACCATTCCTTTTAACTAGGATGTTATGCTGGATGCTAAAGGAATTATTTCCTAAAGGTTTTGAGTGTTTTTTAAAAAAATTATTTTTTGGCAAAATCTTAAGGTCCGCGGTCTAAGTTTTTTCATATTTTCAGCCATATCTGGTGTCCCATGTAGTTCCACAGGAGGCCTCCAATACCATTCCTTTTAACTAGGATGTTATGCTGGATGCTAAAGGAATTATTTCCTAAAGGTTTTGAGTGTTTTTAAAATTTTTCATTTTTTGGCAAAATCTTAAGGTCCGCGGTCTAAGTTTTTTCATATTTTCAGCCATATCTGGTGTCCCATGTAGCTTCCACAGGAGGCCTCCAATACCATTCCTTTTAACTAGGATGTTATGCTGGATGCTAAAGGAATTATTTCCTAAAGGTTTTGAGTGTTTTTAAAATTTTTCATTTTTTGGCAAAATCTTAAGGTCCGCGGTCTAAGTTTTTTCATATTTTCAGCCATATCTGGTGTCCCATGTAGCTTCCACAGGAGGCCTCCAATACCATTCCTTTTAACTAGGATGTTATGCTGGATGCTAAAGGAATTATTTCCTAAAGGTTTTGAGTGTTTTTAAAATTTTTCATTTTTTGGCAAAATCTTAAGGTCCGCGGTCTAAGTTTTTTCATATTTTCAGCCATATCTGGTGTCCCATGTAGCTTCCACAGGAGGCCTCCAATACCATTCCTTTTAACTAGGATGTTATGCTGGATGCTAAAGGAATTATTTCCTAAAGGTTTTGAGTGTTTTTAAAATTTTTCATTTTTTGGCAAAATCTTAAGGTCCGCGGTCTAAGTTTTTTCATATTTTCAGCCATATCTGGTGTCCCATGTAGCTTCCACAGGAGGCCTCCAATACCATTCCTTTTAACTAGGATGTTATGCTGGATGCTAAAGGAATTATTTCCTAAAGGTTTTGAGTGTTTTTTTAAAAAAATAATTTTTTGGCAAAATCTTAAGGTCCGCGGTCTAAGTTTTTTCATATTTTCAGCCATATCTGGTGTCCCATGTAGCTTCCACAGGAGGCCTCCAATACCATTCCTTTTAACAAGGATGTTATGCTGGATGCTAAAGGAATTATTTCCTAAAGGTTTTGAGTGTTTTTAAAAAAAATAATTTTTTGGCAAAATCTTAAGGTCCGCGGTCTAAGTTTTTTCATATTTTCAGCCATATCTGGTGTCCCATGTAGCTTCCACAGGAGGCCTCCAATACCATTCCTTTTAACTAGGATGTTATGCTGGATGCTAAAGGAATTATTTCCTAAAGGTTTTGAGTGTTTTTTTAAAAAAATAATTTTTTGGCAAAATCTTAAGGTCCGCGGTCTAAGTTTTTTCATATTTTCAGCCATATCTGGTGTCCCATGTAGCTTCCACAGGAGGCCTCCAATACCATTCCTTTTAACAAGGATGTTATGCTGGATGCTAAAGGAATTATTTCCTAAAGGTTTTGAGTGTTTTTTTAAAAAATTATTTTTTGGCAAAATCTTAAGGTCCGCGGTCTAAGTTTTTTCATATTTTCAGCCATATCTGGTGTCCCATGTAGCTTCCACAGCAGGCCTCCAATACCATTCCTTTTAACTAGGATGTTATGCTGGATGCTAAAGGAATTATTTCCTAAAGGTTTTGAGTGTTTTTAAAATTTTTCATTTTTTGGCAAAATCTTAAGGTCCGCGGTCTAAGTTTTTTCATATTTTCAGCCATATCTGGTGTCCCATGTAGCTTCCACAGGAGGCCTCCAATACCATTCCTTTTAACTAGGATGTTATGCTGGATGCTAAAGGAATTATTTCCGAAAGATTTTGAGTGTTTTTTAAAAAAATATATTTTTTGGCAAAATCTTAAGGTCCGCGGTCTAAGTTTTTTCATATTTTCAGCCATATCTGGTGTCCCATGTAGCTTCCACAGCAGGCCTCCAATACCATTCCTTTTAACTAGGATGTTATGCTGGATGCTAAAGGAATTATTTCCTAAAGGTTTTGAGTGTTTTTAAAATTTTTCATTTTTTGGCAAAATCTTAAGGTCCGCGGTCTAAGTTTTTTCATATTTTCAGCCATATCTGGTGTCCCATGTAGCTTCCACAGGTGGCCTCCAATACCATTCCTTTTAACTAGGATGTTATGCTGGATGCTAAAGGAATTATTTCCTAAAGGTTTTGAGTGTTTTTTAAAAAAATAATTTTTTGGCAAAATCTTAAGGTCCGCGGTCTAAGTTTTTTCATATTTTCAGCCATATCTGGTGTCCCATGTAGCTTCCACAGGAGGCCTCCAATACCATTCCTTTTAACTAGGATGTTATGCTGGATGCTAAAGGAATTATTTCCTAAAGGTTTTGAGTGTTTTTTAAAAAAATTATTTTTTGGCAAAATCTTAAGGTCCGCGGTCTAAGTTTTTTCATATTTTCAGCCATATCTGGTGTCCCATGTAGCTTCCACAGCAGGCCTCCAATACCATTCCTTTTAACTAGGATGTTATGCTGGATGCTAAAGGAATTATTTCCTAAAGGTTTTGAGTGTTTTTTTAAAAAATTATTTTTTGGCAAAATCTTAAGGTCCGCGGTCTAAGTTTTTTCATATTTTCAGCCATATCTGGTGTCCCATGTAGCTTCCACAGCAGGCCTCCAATACCATTCCTTTTAACTAGGATGTTATGCTGGATGCTAAAGGAATTATTTCCTAAAGGTTTTGAGTGTTTTTAAAATTTTTCATTTTTTGGCAAAATCTTAAGGTCCGCGGTCTAAGTTTTTTCATATTTTCAGCCATATCTGGTGTCCCATGTAGCTTCCACAGGAGGCCTCCAATACCATTCCTTTTAACTAGGATGTTATGCTGGATGCTAAAGGAATTATTTCCGAAAGATTTTGAGTGTTTTTTAAAAAAATATATTTTTTGGCAAAATCTTAAGGTCCGCGGTCTAAGTTTTTTCAAATTTTCAGCCATATCTCATGTCCCATGTAGCTTCCACAGCAGGCCTCCAATACCATTCCTTTTAACTAGGATGTTATGCTGGATGCTAAAGGAATTATTTCCTAAAGGTTTTGAGTGTTTTTAAAATTTTTCATTTTTTGGCAAAATCTTAAGGTCCGCGGTCTAAGTTTTTTCATATTTTCAGCCATATCTGGTGTCCCATGTAGCTTCCACAGGTGGCCTCCAATACCATTCCTTTTAACTAGGATGTTATGCTGGATGCTAAAGGAATTATTTCCTAAAGGTTTTGAGTGTTTTTTAAAAAAATAATTTTTTGGCAAAATCTTAAGGTCCGCGGTCTAAGTTTTTTCATATTTTCAGCCATATCTGGTGTCCCATGTAGCTTCCACAGGAGGCCTCCAATACCATTCCTTTTAACTAGGATGTTATGCTGGATGCTAAAGGAATTATTTCCTAAAGGTTTTGAGTGTTTTTTAAAAAAATAATTTTTTGGCAAAATCTTAAGGTCCGCGGTCTAAGTTTTTTCATATTTTCAGCCATATCTGGTGTCCCATGTAGCTTCCACAGCAGGCCTCCAATACCATTCCTTTTAACTAGGATGTTATGCTGGATGCTAAAGGAATTATTTCCTAAAGGTTTTGAGTGTTTTTTAAAAAAATTATTTTTTGGCAAAATCTTAAGGTCCGCGGTCTAAGTTTTTTCATATTTTCAGCCATATCTGGTGTCCCATGTAGTTCCACAGGAGGCCTCCAATACCATTCCTTTTAACTAGGATGTTATGCTGGATGCTAAAGGAATTATTTCCTAAAGGTTTTGAGTGTTTTTAAAATTTTTCATTTTTTGGCAAAATCTTAAGGTCCGCGGTCTAAGTTTTTTCATATTTTCAGCCATATCTGGTGTCCCATGTAGCTTCCACAGGAGGCCTCCAATACCATTCCTTTTAACTAGGATGTTATGCTGGATGCTAAAGGAATTATTTCCTAAAGGTTTTGAGTGTTTTTAAAATTTTTCATTTTTTGGCAAAATCTTAAGGTCCGCGGTCTAAGTTTTTTCATATTTTCAGCCATATCTGGTGTCCCATGTAGCTTCCACAGGAGGCCTCCAATACCATTCCTTTTAACTAGGATGTTATGCTGGATGCTAAAGGAATTATTTCCTAAAGGTTTTGAGTGTTTTTAAAATTTTTCATTTTTTGGCAAAATCTTAAGGTCCGCGGTCTAAGTTTTTTCATATTTTCAGCCATATCTGGTGTCCCATGTAGCTTCCACAGGAGGCCTCCAATACCATTCCTTTTAACTAGGATGTTATGCTGGATGCTAAAGGAATTATTTCCTAAAGGTTTTGAGTGTTTTTTTAAAAAAATAATTTTTTGGCAAAATCTTAAGGTCCGCGGTCTAAGTTTTTTCATATTTTCAGCCATATCTGGTGTCCCATGTAGCTTCCACAGGAGGCCTCCAATACCATTCCTTTTAACAAGGATGTTATGCTGGATGCTAAAGGAATTATTTCCTAAAGGTTTTGAGTGTTTTTAAAAAAAATAATTTTTTGGCAAAATCTTAAGGTCCGCGGTCTAAGTTTTTTCATATTTTCAGCCATATCTGGTGTCCCATGTAGCTTCCACAGGAGGCCTCCAATACCATTCCTTTTAACTAGGATGTTATGCTGGATGCTAAAGGAATTATTTCCTAAAGGTTTTGAGTGTTTTTTTAAAAAAATAATTTTTTGGCAAAATCTTAAGGTCCGCGGTCTAAGTTTTTTCATATTTTCAGCCATATCTGGTGTCCCATGTAGCTTCCACAGGAGGCCTCCAATACCATTCCTTTTAACAAGGATGTTATGCTGGATGCTAAAGGAATTATTTCCTAAAGGTTTTGAGTGTTTTTTAAAAAAATTATTTTTTGGCAAAATCTTAAGGTCCGCGGTCTAAGTTTTTTCATATTTTCAGCCATATCTGGTGTCCCATGTAGCTTCCACAGCAGGCCTCCAATACCATTCCTTTTAACTAGGATGTTATGCTGGATGCTAAAGGAATTATTTCCTAAAGGTTTTGAGTGTTTTTAAAATTTTTCATTTTTTGGCAAAATCTTAAGGTCCGCGGTCTAAGTTTTTTCATATTTTCAGCCATATCTGGTGTCCCATGTAGCTTCCACAGGAGGCCTCCAATACCATTCCTTTTAACTAGGATGTTATGCTGGATGCTAAAGGAATTATTTCCTAAAGGTTTTGAGTGTTTTTAAAATTTTTCATTTTTTGGCAAAATCTTAAGGTCCGCGGTCTAAGTTTTTTCATATTTTCAGCCATATCTGGTGTCCCATGTAGCTTCCACAGGAGGCCTCCAATACCATTCCTTTTAACTAGGATGTTATGCTGGATGCTAAAGGAATTATTTCCTAAAGGTTTTGAGTGTTTTTAAAATTTTTCATTTTTTGGCAAAATCTTAAGGTCCGCGGTCTAAGTTTTTTCATATTTTCAGCCATATCTGGTGTCCCATGTAGCTTCCACAGGAGGCCTCCAATACCATTCCTTTTAACTAGGATGTTATGCTGGATGCTAAAGGAATTATTTCCTAAAGGTTTTGAGTGTTTTTTTAAAAAAATAATTTTTTGGCAAAATCTTAAGGTCCGCGGTCTAAGTTTTTTCATATTTTCAGCCATATCTGGTGTCCCATGTAGCTTCCACAGGAGGCCTCCAATACCATTCCTTTTAACAAGGATGTTATGCTGGATGCTAAAGGAATTATTTCCTAAAGGTTTTGAGTGTTTTTTTAAAAAAATTATTTTTTGGCAAAATCTTAAGGTCCGCGGTCTAAGTTTTTTCATATTTTCAGCCATATCTGGTGTCCCATGTAGCTTCCACAGGAGGCCTCCAATACCATTCCTTTTAACAAGGATGTTATGCTGGATGCTAAAGGAATTATTTCCTAAAGGTTTTGAGTGTTTTTTAAAAAAATTATTTTTTGGCAAAATCTTAAGGTCCGCGGTCTAAGTTTTTTCATATTTTCAGCCATATCTGGTGTCCCATGTAGCTTCCACAGCAGGCCTCCAATACCATTCCTTTTAACTAGGATGTTATGCTGGATGCTAAAGGAATTATTTCCTAAAGGTTTTGAGTGTTTTTAAAATTTTTCATTTTTTGGCAAAATCTTAAGGTCCGCGGTCTAAGTTTTTTCATATTTTCAGCCATATCTGGTGTCCCATGTAGCTTCCACAGGAGGCCTCCAATACCATTCCTTTTAACTAGGATGTTATGCTGGATGCTAAAGGAATTATTTCCTAAAGGTTTTGAGTGTTTTTAAAATTTTTCATTTTTTGGCAAAATCTTAAGGTCCGCGGTCTAAGTTTTTTCATATTTTCAGCCATATCTGGTGTCCCATGTAGCTTCCACAGGAGGCCTCCAATACCATTCCTTTTAACTAGGATGTTATGCTGGATGCTAAAGGAATTATTTCCTAAAGGTTTTGAGTGTTTTTAAAATTTTTCATTTTTTGGCAAAATCTTAAGGTCCGCGGTCTAAGTTTTTTCATATTTTCAGCCATATCTGGTGTCCCATGTAGCTTCCACAGGAGGCCTCCAATACCATTCCTTTTAACTAGGATGTTATGCTGGATGCTAAAGGAATTATTTCCTAAAGGTTTTGAGTGTTTTTTTAAAAAAATAATTTTTTGGCAAAATCTTAAGGTCCGCGGTCTAAGTTTTTTCATATTTTCAGCCATATCTGGTGTCCCATGTAGCTTCCACAGGAGGCCTCCAATACCATTCCTTTTAACAAGGATGTTATGCTGGATGCTAAAGGAATTATTTCCTAAAGGTTTTGAGTGTTTTTTTAAAAAATTATTTTTTGGCAAAATCTTAAGGTCCGCGGTCTAAGTTTTTTCATATTTTCAGCCATATCTGGTGTCCCATGTAGCTTCCACAGCAGGCCTCCAATACCATTCCTTTTAACTAGGATGTTATGCTGGATGCTAAAGGAATTATTTCCTAAAGGTTTTGAGTGTTTTTAAAATTTTTCATTTTTTGGCAAAATCTTAAGGTCCGCGGTCTAAGTTTTTTCATATTTTCAGCCATATCTGGTGTCCCATGTAGCTTCCACAGGAGGCCTCCAATACCATTCCTTTTAACTAGGATGTTATGCTGGATGCTAAAGGAATTATTTCCTAAAGGTTTTGAGTGTTTTTAAAATTTTTCATTTTTTGGCAAAATCTTAAGGTCCGCGGTCTAAGTTTTTTCATATTTTCAGCCATATCTGGTGTCCCATGTAGCTTCCACAGCAGGCCTCCAATACCATTCCTTTTAACTAGGATGTTATGCTGGATGCTAAAGGAATTATTTCCTAAAGGTTTTGAGTGTTTTTAAAAATTTTCATTTTTTGGCAAAATCTTAAGGTCCGCGGTCTAAGTTTTTTCATATTTTCAGCCATATCTGGTGTCCCATGTAGCTTCCACAGGAGGCCTCCAATACCATTCCTTTTAACTAGGATGTTATGCTGGATGCTAAAGGAATTATTTCCTAAAGGTTTTGAGTGTTTTTAAAATTTTTCATTTTTTGGCAAAATCTTAAGGTCCGCGGTCTAAGTTTTTTCATATTTTCAGCCATATCTGGTGTCCCATGTAGCTTCCACAGCAGGCCTCCAATACCATTCCTTTTAACTAGGATGTTATGCTGGATGCTAAAGGAATTATTTCCTAAAGGTTTTGAGTGTTTTTAAAAATTTTCATTTTTTGGCAAAATCTTAAGGTCCGCGGTCTAAGTTTTTTCATATTTTCAGCCATATCTGGTGTCCCATGTAGCTTCCACAGCAGGCCTCCAATACCATTCCTTTTAACTAGGATGTTATGCTGGATGCTAAAGGAATTATTTCCTAAAGGTTTTGAGTGTTTTTTAAAAAAATTATTTTTTGGCAAAATCTTAAGGTCCGCGGTCTAAGTTTTTTCATATTTTCAGCCATATCTGGTGTCCCATGTAGCTTCCACAGCAGGCCTCCAATACCATTCCTTTTAACTAGGATGTTATGCTGGATGCTAAAGGAATTATTTCCTAAAGGTTTTGAGTGTTTTTAAAATTTTTCATTTTTTGGCAAAATCTTAAGGTCCGCGGTCTAAGTTTTTTCATATTTTCAGCCATATCTGGTGTCCCATGTAGCTTCCACAGCAGGCCTCCAATACCATTCCTTTTAACTGGGATGTTATGCTGGATGCTAAAGGAATTATTTCCTAAAGGTTTTGAGTGTTTTTAAAATTTTTCATTTTTTGGCAAAATCTTAAGGTCCGCGGTCTAAGTTTTTTCATATTTTCAGCCATATCTGGTGTCCCATGTAGCTTCCACAGCAGGCCTCCAATACCATTCCTTTTAACTAGGATGTTATGCTGGATGCTAAAGGAATTATTTCCTAAAGGTTTTGAGTGTTTTTAAAATTTTTCATTTTTTGGCAAAATCTTAAGGTCCGCGGTCTAAGTTTTTTCATATTTTCAGCCATATCTGGTGTCCCATGTAGCTTCCACAGGAGGCCTCCAATACCATTCCTTTTAACTAGGATGTTATGCTGGATGCTAAAGGAATTATTTCCGAAAGATTTTGAGTGTTTTTTAAAAAAATATATTTTTTGGCAAAATCTTAAGGTCCGCGGTCTAAGTTTTTTCATATTTTCAGCCATATCTGGTGTCCCATGTAGCTTCCACAGCAGGCCTCCAATACCATTCCTTTTAACTAGGATGTTATGCTGGATGCTAAAGGAATTATTTCCTAAAGGTTTTGAGTGTTTTTAAAATTTTTCATTTTTTGGCAAAATCTTAAGGTCCGCGGTCTAAGTTTTTTCATATTTTCAGCCATATCTGGTGTCCCATGTAGCTTCCACAGGTGGCCTCCAATACCATTCCTTTTAACTAGGATGTTATGCTGGATGCTAAAGGAATTATTTCCTAAAGGTTTTGAGTGTTTTTTAAAAAAATAATTTTTTGGCAAAATCTTAAGGTCCGCGGTCTAAGTTTTTTCATATTTTCAGCCATATCTGGTGTCCCATGTAGCTTCCACAGGAGGCCTCCAATACCATTCCTTTTAACTAGGATGTTATGCTGGATGCTAAAGGAATTATTTCCTAAAGGTTTTGAGTGTTTTTTAAAAAAATTATTTTTTGGCAAAATCTTAAGGTCCGCGGTCTAAGTTTTTTCATATTTTCAGCCATATCTGGTGTCCCATGTAGCTTCCACAGCAGGCCTCCAATACCATTCCTTTTAACTAGGATGTTATGCTGGATGCTAAAGGAATTATTTCCTAAAGGTTTTGAGTGTTTTTTAAAAAAATTATTTTTTGGCAAAATCTTAAGGTCCGCGGTCTAAGTTTTTTCATATTTTCAGCCATATCTGGTGTCCCATGTAGTTCCACAGGAGGCCTCCAATACCATTCCTTTTAACTAGGATGTTATGCTGGATGCTAAAGGAATTATTTCCTAAAGGTTTTGAGTGTTTTTAAAATTTTTCATTTTTTGGCAAAATCTTAAGGTCCGCGGTCTAAGTTTTTTCATATTTTCAGCCATATCTGGTGTCCCATGTAGCTTCCACAGGAGGCCTCCAATACCATTCCTTTTAACTAGGATGTTATGCTGGATGCTAAAGGAATTATTTCCTAAAGGTTTTGAGTGTTTTTAAAATTTTTCATTTTTTGGCAAAATCTTAAGGTCCGCGGTCTAAGTTTTTTCATATTTTCAGCCATATCTGGTGTCCCATGTAGCTTCCACAGGAGGCCTCCAATACCATTCCTTTTAACTAGGATGTTATGCTGGATGCTAAAGGAATTATTTCCTAAAGGTTTTGAGTGTTTTTAAAATTTTTCATTTTTTGGCAAAATCTTAAGGTCCGCGGTCTAAGTTTTTTCATATTTTCAGCCATATCTGGTGTCCCATGTAGCTTCCACAGCAGGCCTCCAATACCATTCCTTTTAACTAGGATGTTATGCTGGATGCTAAAGGAATTATTTCCTAAAGGTTTTGAGTGTTTTTTAAAAAAATAATTTTTTGGCAAAATCTTAAGGTCCGCGGTCTAAGTTTTTTCATATTTTCAGCCATATCTGGTGTCCCATGTAGCTTCCACAGCAGGCCTCCAATACCATTCCTTTTAACTAGGATGTTATGCTGGATGCTAAAGGAATTATTTCCTAAAGGTTTTGAGTGTTTTTAACATTTTTCATTTTTTGGCAAAATCTTAAGGTCCGCGGTCTAAGTTTTTTCATATTTTCAGCCATATCTGGTGTCCCATGTAGCTTCCACAGCAGGCCTCCAATACCATTCCTTTTAACTAGGATGTTATGCTGGATGCTAAAGGAATTATTTCCTAACGGTTTTGAGTGTTTTTTAAAAAAATAATTTTTTGGCAAAATCTTAAGGTCCGCGGTCTAAGTTTTTTCATATTTTCAGCCATATCTGGTGTCCCATGTAGCTTCCACAGGAGGCCTCCAATACCATTCCTTTTAACTAGGATGTTATGCTGGATGCTAAAGGAATTATTTCCTAAAGGTTTTGAGTGTTTTTAAAATTTTTCATTTTTTGGCAAAATCTTAAGGTCCGCGGTCTAAGTTTTTCCATATTTTCAGCCATATCTGGTGTCCCATGTAGCTTCCACAGCAGGCCTCCAATACCATTCCTTTTAACTAGGATGTTATGCTGGATGCTAAAGGAATTATTTCCTAAAGGTTTTGAGTGTTTTTAAAAAAAATAATTTTTTGGCAAAATCTTAAGGTCCGCGGTCTAAGTTTTTTCATATTTTCAGCCATATCTGGTGTCCCATGCAGCTTCCACAGCAGGCCTCCAATACCATTCCTTTTAACTAGGATGTTATGCTGGATGTTAAGGAATTATTTCCTAAAGGTTTTGAGTGTTTTTAAAATTTTTCATTTTTTGGCAAAATCTTAAGGTCCGCGGTCTAAGTTTTTTCATATTTTCAGCCATATCTGGTGTCCCATGTAGCTTCCACAGGAGGCCTCCAATACCATTCCTTTTAACTAGGATGTTATGCTGGATGCTAAAGGAATTATTTCCTAAAGGTTTTGAGTGTTTTTAAAAAAAAAAATTTTTGGCAAAATCTTAAGGTCCGCGGTCTAAGTTTTTTCATATTTTCAGCCATATCTGGTGTCCCATGTAGCTTCCACAGCAGGCCTCCAATACCATTCCTTTTAACTAGGATGTTATGCTGGATGCTAAAGGAATTATTTCCTAAAGGTTTTGAGTGTTTTTAAAAAAAATAATTTTTTGGCAAAATCTTAAGGTCCGAGGTCTAAGTTTTTTCATATTTTCAGCCATATCTGGTGTCCCATGTAGCTTCCACAGCAGGCCTCCAATACCATTCCTTTTAACTAGGATGTTATGCTGGATGCTAAAGGAATTATTTCCTAAAAGTTTTGAGTGCTTTTAAAAAAAATAATTTTTTGGCAAAATCTTAAGGTCCGCGGTCTAAGTTTTTTCATATTTTCAGCCATATCTGGTGTCCCATGTAGCTTCCACAGCAGGCCTCCAATACCATTCCTTTTAACTAGGATGTTATGCTGGATGCTAAAGGAATTATTTCCTAAAGGTTTTGAGTGTTTTTAAAATTTTTCATTTTTTGGCAAAATCTTAAGGTCCGCGGTCTAAGTTTTTTCATATTTTCAGCCATATCTGGTGTCCCATGTAGCTTCCACAGCAGGCCTCCAATACCATTCCTTTTAACTAGGATGTTATGCTGGATGCTAAAGGAATTATTTCCTAAAGGTTTTGAGTGTTTTTAAAATTTTTCATTTTTTGGCAAAATCTTAAGGTCCGCGGTCTAAGTTTTTTCATATTTTCAGCCATATCTGGTGTCCCATGTAGCTTCCACAGGAGGCCTCCAATACAATTTCTTTTAACTAGGATGTTATGCTGGATGGTAAAGGAATTATTTCCTAAAGTTTTTGAGTGTTTTTAAAAAAAAATATTTTTTGGCAAAATCTTAAGGTCCGCGGTCTAAGTTTTTTCATATTTTCAGCCATATCTGGTGTCCCATGTAGCTTCCACAGCAGGCCTCCAATACCATTCCTTTTAACTAGGATGTTATGCTGGATGCTAAAGGAATTATTTCCTAAAGGTTTTGAGTGTTTTTAAAATTTTTCATTTTTTGGCAAAATCTTAAGGTCCGCGGTCTAAGTTTTTTCATATTTTCAGCCATATCTGGTGTCCCATGTAGCTTCCACAGCAGGCCTCCAATACCATTCCTTTTAACTAGGATGTTATGCTGGATGCTAAAGGAATTATTTCCTAAAGGTTTTGAGTGTTTTTAAAAAAAATAATTTTTTGGCAAAATCTTAAGGTCCGCGGTCTAAGTTTTTTCATATTTTCAGCCATATCTGGTGTCCCATGTAGCTTCCACAGCAGGCCTCCAATACCATTCCTTTTAACTAGGATGTTATGCTGGATGCTAAAGGAATTATTTCCTAAAGGTTTTGAGTGTTTTTAAAATTTTTCATTTTTTGGCAAAATCTTAAGGTCCGCGGTCTAAGTTTTTTCATATTTTCAGCCATATCTGGTGTCCCATGTAGCTTCCACAGCAGGCCTCCAATACCATTCCTTTTTACTAGGATGTTATGCTGGATGCTAACGGAATTATTTCCTAAAGGTTTTGAGTGTTTTTTTTAAAAAAAAATTTTGGGCAAAATCTTAAGGTCCGCGGTCTAAGTTTTTTCATATTTTCAGCCATATCTGGTGTCCCATGTAGCTTCCACAGCAGGCCTCCAATACCATTCCTTTTAACTAGGATGTTATGCTGGATGCTAAAGGAATTATTTCCTAAAGGTTTTGAGTGTTTTTAAAATTTTTCATTTTTTGGCAAAATCTTAAGGTCCGCGGTCTAAGTTTTTTCATATTTTCAGCCATATCTGGTGTCCCATGTAGCTTCCACAGCAGGCCTCCAATACCATTCCTTTTAACTAGGATGTTATGCTGGATGCTAAAGGAATTATTTCCTGAAGGTTTTGAGTGTTTTTAAAATTTTTCATTTTTTGGCAAAATCTTAAGGTCCGCGGTCTAAGTTTTTTCATATTTTCAGCCATATCTGGTGTCCCATGTAGCTTCCACAGCAGGCCTCCAATACCATTCCTTTTAACTAGGATGTTATGCTGGATGCTAAAGGAATTATTTCCTAAAGGTTTTGAGTGTTTTTAAAATTTTTCATTTTTTGGCAAAATCTTAAGGTCCGCGGTCTAAGTTTTTTCATATTTTCAGCCATATCTGGTGTCCCATGTAGCTTCCACAGCAGGCCTCCAATACCATTCCTTTTAACTAGGATGTTATGCTGGATGCTAAAGGAATTATTTCCTAAAGGTTTTGAGTGTTTTTAAAAAAAAAAAATTTTTGGCAAAATCTTAAGGTCCGCGGTCTAAGTTTTTTCATATTTTCAGCCATATCTGGTGTCCCATGTAGCTTCCACAGCAGGCCTCCAATACCATTCCTTTTAACTAGGATGTTATGCTGGATGCTAAAGGAATTATTTCCTAAAGGTTTTGAGTGTTTTTAAAATTTTTCATTTTTTGGCAAAATCTTAAGGTCCGCGGTCTAAGTTTTTTCATATTTTCAGCCATATCTGGTGTCCCATGTAGCTTCCACAGCAGGCCTCCAATACCATTCCTTTTAACTAGGATGTTATGCTGGATGCTAAAGGAATTATTTCCTAAAGGTTTTGAGTGTTTTTAAAATTTTTCATTTTTTGGCAAAATCTTAAGGTCCGCGGTCTAAGTTTTTTCATATTTTCAGCCATATCTGGTGTCCCATGTAGCTTCCACAGCAGGCCTCCAATACCATTCCTTTTAACTAGGATGTTATGCTGGATGCTAAAGGAATTATTTCCTAAAGGTTTTGAGTGTTTTTAAAAAAAATAATTTTTTGGCAAAATCTTAAGGTCCGCGGTCTAAGTTTTTTCATATTTTCAGCCATATCTGGTGTCCCATGTAGCTTCCACGCAGGCCTCCAATACCATTCCTTTTAACTAGGATGTTATGCTGGATGCTAAAGGAATTATTTCCTAAAGGTTTTGAGTGTTTTTTAAAAAAATAATTTTTTGGCAAAATCTTAAGGTCCGCGGTCTAAGTTTTTTCATATTTTCAGCCATATCTGGTGTCCCATGTAGCTTCCACGCAGGCCTCCAATACCATTACTTTTAACTAGGATGTTATGCTGGATGCTAAAGGAATTATTTCCTAAAGGTTTTGAGTGTTTTTAAAATTTTTCATTTTTTGGCAAAATCTTAAGGTCCGCGGTCTAAGTTTTTTCATATTTTCAGCCATATCTGGTGTCCCATGTAGCTTCCACAGCAGGCCTCCAATACCATTCCTTTTAACTAGGATGTTATGCTGGATGCTAAAGGAATTATTTCCTAAAGGTTTTGAGTGTTTTTAAAATTTTTCATTTTTTGGCAAAATCTTAAGGTCCGCGGTCTAAGTTTTTTCATATTTTCAGCCATATCTGGTGTCCCATGTAGCTTCCACAGGAGGCCTCCAATACAATTTCTTTTAACTAGGATGTTATGCTGGATGGTAAAGGAATTATTTCCTAAAGTTTTTGAGTGTTTTTAAAAAAAAATATTTTTTGGCAAAATCTTAATGTCCGCGGTCTAAGTTTTTTCATATTTTCAGCCATATCTGGTGTCCCATGTAGCTTCCACAGCAGGCCTCCAATACCATTCCTTTTAACTAGGATGTTATGCTGGATGCTAAAGGAATTATTTCCTAAAGGTTTTGAGTGTTTTTAAAAAAAATAATTTTTTGGCAAAATCTTAAGGTCCGCGGTCTAAGTTTTTTCATATTTTCAGCCATATCTGGTGTCCCATGTAGCTTCCACAGCAGGCCTCCAATACCATTCCTTTTAACTAGGATGTTATGCTGGATGCTAAAGGAATTATTTCCTAAAGGTTTTGAGTGTTTTTAAAATTTTTCATTTTTTGGCAAAATCTTAAGGTCCGCGGTCTAAGTTTTTTCATATTTTCAGCCATATCTGGTGTCCCATGTAGCTTCCACAGCAGGCCTCCAATACCATTCCTTTTAACTAGGATGTTATGCTGGATGCTAAAGGAATTATTTCCTAAAGGTTTTGAGTGTTTTTAAAATTTTTCATTTTTGGCAAAATCTTAAGGTCCGCGGTCTAAGTTTTTTCATATTTTCAGCCATATCTGGTGTCCCATGTAGCTTCCACAGCAGGCCTCCAATACCATTCCTTTTAACTAGGATGTTATGCTGGATGCTAAAGGAATTATTTCCTAAAGGTTTTGAGTGTTTTTAAAATTTTTCATTTTTTGGCAAAATCTTAAGGTCCGCGGTCTAAGTTTTTTCATATTTTCAGCCATATATGGTGTCCCATGTAGCTTCCACAGAAGGCCTCCAATACCATTCCTTTTAACTAGGATGTTATGCTGGATGCTAAAGGAATTATTTCCTAAAGGTTTTGAGTGTTTTTTAAAAAAATATTTTTTGGCAAAATCTTAAGGTCCGCGGTATAAGTTTTTTCATATTTTCAGCCATATCTGGTGTCCAATGTAGCTTCCACAGCAGGCCTCCAATACCATTCCTTTTAACTAGAATGTTATGCTGGATGCTAAAGGAATTATTTCCTAAAGGTTTTGAGTGTTTTTAAAATTTTTCATTTTTTGGCAAAATCTTAAGGTCCGCGGTCTAAGTTTTTTCATATTTTCAGCCATATCTGGTGTCCCATGTAGCTTCCACAGCAGTCCTCCAATACCATTCCTTTTAACTAGGATGTTATGCTGGATGCTAAAGGAATTATTTCCTAAAGTTTTTGAGTGTTTTTTAAAAAAAATATTTTTTGGCAAAATCTTAAGGTCCGCGGTCTAAGTTTTTTCATATTTTCAGCCATATCTGGTGTCCCATGTAGCTTCCACAGCAGGCCTCCAATACCATTCCTTTTAACTAGGATGTTATGCTGGATGCTAAAGGAATTATTTCCTAAAGGTTTTGAGTGTTTTTAAAATTTTTCATTTTTTGGCAAAATCTTAAGGTCCGCGGTCTAAGTTTTTTCATATTTTCAGCCATATCTGGTGTCCCATGTAGCTTCCACAGCAGGCCTCCAATACCATTCCTTTTAACTAGGATGTTATGCTGGATGCTAAAGGAATTATTTCCTAAAGGTTTTGAGTGTTTTTAAAATTTTTCATTTTTTGGCAAAATCTTAAGGTCCGCGGTCTAAATTTTTTCATATTTTCAGCCATATCTGGTGTCCCATGTAGCTTCCACAGCAGGCCTCCAATACCATTCCTTTTAACTAGGATGTTATGCTGGATGCTAAAGGAATTATTTCCTAAAGGTTTTGAGTGTTTTTAAAATTTTTCATTTTTTGGCAAAATCTTAAGGTCCGCGGTCTAAGTTTTTTCATATTTTCAGCCATATCTGGTGTCCCATGTAGCTTCCACAGGAGGCCTCCAATACCATTCCTTTTAACTAGGATGTTATGCTGGATGCTAAAGGAATTATTTCCTAAAGGTTTTGAGTGTTTTTTTAAAAGAAATATTTTTTGGCAAAATCTTAAGGTCCGCGGTCTAATTTTTTCATATTTTCAGCCATATCTAGTGTCTCATGTAGCTTCCACAGGAGGCCTCCAATACCATTCCTTTTAACTAGGATGTTATGCTGGATGCTAAAGGAATTATTTCCTAAAGGTTTTGAGTGTTTTTAAAATTTTTCATTTTTTGGCAAAATCTTAAGGTCCGCGGTCTAAGTTTTTTCATATTTTCAGCCATATCTGGTGTCCCATGTAGCTTCCACAGCAGGCCTCCAATACCATTCCTTTTAACTAGGATGTTATGCTGGATGCTAAAGGAATTATTTCCTAAAGGTTTTGAGTGTTTTTAAAATTTTTCATTTTTTGGCAAAATCTTAAGGTCCGCGGTCTAAGTTTTTTCATATTTTCAGCCATATTTGGTGTCCCATGTAGCTTCCACAGGAGGCCTCCAATACCATTCCTTTTAACTAGGATGTTATGCTGGATGCTAAAGGAA
Source organism: Spea bombifrons (assembly GCF_027358695.1). Taxonomy (NCBI): domain Eukaryota; kingdom Metazoa; phylum Chordata; class Amphibia; order Anura; family Pelobatidae; genus Spea; species Spea bombifrons. Next base: position 9,868,526 of record NC_071095.1, read on the forward strand.
TTATTTCCTAAAGGTTTTGAGTGTTTTTAAAATTTTTCATTTTTTGGCAAAATCTTAAGGTCCGCGGTCTAAGTTTTTTCATATTTTCAGCCATATCTGGTGTCCCATGTAGCTTCCACAGAAGGCCTCCAATACCATTCCTTTTAACTAGGATGTTATGCTGGATGCTAAAGGAATTATTTCCTAAAGGTTTTGAGTGTTTTTAAAATTTTTCATTTTTTGGCAAAATCTTAAGGTCCGCGGTTTAAGTTTTTTCATATTTTCAGCCATATCTGGTGTCCCATGTAGCTTCCACAGAAGGCCTCCAATACCATTCCTTTTAACTAGGATGTTATGCTGGATGCTAAAGGAATTATTTCCTAAAGGTTTTGAGTGTTTTTTAAAAAAATATTTTTTGGCAAAATCTTAAGGTCCGCGGTCTAAGTTTTTTCATATTTTCAGCCATATCTGGTGTCCCATGTAGCTTCCACGCAGGCCTCCAATACCATTACTTTTAACTAGGATGTTATGCTGGATGCTAAAGGAATTATTTCCTAAAGGTTTTGAGTGTTTTTAAAATTTTTCATTTTTTGGCAAAATCTTAAGGTCCGCGGTCTAAGTTTTTTCATATTTTCAGCCATATCTGGTGTCCCATGTAGCTTCCACAGCAGGCCTCCAATACCATTCCTTTTAACTAGGATGTTATGCTGGATGCTAAAGGAATTATTTCCTAAAGGTTTTGAGTGTTTTTAAAATTTTTCATTTTTTGGCAAAATCTTAAGGTCCGCGGTCTAAGTTTTTTCATATTTTCAGCCATATCTGGTGTCCCATGTAGCTTCCACAGGAGGCCTCCAATACAATTTCTTTTAACTAGGATGTTATGCTGGATGGTAAAGGAATTATTTCCTAAAGTTTTTGAGTGTTTTTAAAAAAAAATATTTTTTGGCAAAATCTTAATGTCCGCGGTCTAAGTTTTTTCATATTTTCAGCCATATCTGGTGTCCCATGTAGCTTCCACAGCAGGCCTCCAATACCATTCCTTTTAACTAGGATGTTATGCTGGATGCTAAAGGAATTATTTCCTAAAGGTTTTGAGTGTTTTTAAAAAAAATAATTTTTTGGCAAAATCTTAAGGTCCGCGGTCTAAGTTTTTTCATATTTTCAGCCATATCTGGTGTCCCATGTAGCTTCCACAGCAGGCCTCCAATACCATTCCTTTTAACTAGGATGTTATGCTGGATGCTAAAGGAATTATTTCCTAAAGGTTTTGAGTGTTTTTAAAATTTTTCATTTTTTGGCAAAATCTTAAGGTCCGCGGTCTAAGTTTTTTCATATTTTCAGCCATATCTGGTGTCCCATGTAGCTTCCACAGCAGGCCTCCAATACCATTCCTTTTAACTAGGATGTTATGCTGGATGCTAAAGGAATTATTTCCTAAAGGTTTTGAGTGTTTTTAAAATTTTTCATTTTTGGCAAAATCTTAAGGTCCGCGGTCTAAGTTTTTTCATATTTTCAGCCATATCTGGTGTCCCATGTAGCTTCCACAGCAGGCCTCCAATACCATTCCTTTTAACTAGGATGTTATGCTGGATGCTAAAGGAATTATTTCCTAAAGGTTTTGAGTGTTTTTAAAATTTTTCATTTTTTGGCAAAATCTTAAGGTCCGCGGTCTAAGTTTTTTCATATTTTCAGCCATATATGGTGTCCCATGTAGCTTCCACAGAAGGCCTCCAATACCATTCCTTTTAACTAGGATGTTATGCTGGATGCTAAAGGAATTATTTCCTAAAGGTTTTGAGTGTTTTTTAAAAAAATATTTTTTGGCAAAATCTTAAGGTCCGCGGTATAAGTTTTTTCATATTTTCAGCCATATCTGGTGTCCAATGTAGCTTCCACAGCAGGCCTCCAATACCATTCCTTTTAACTAGAATGTTATGCTGGATGCTAAAGGAATTATTTCCTAAAGGTTTTGAGTGTTTTTAAAATTTTTCATTTTTTGGCAAAATCTTAAGGTCCGCGGTCTAAGTTTTTTCATATTTTCAGCCATATCTGGTGTCCCATGTAGCTTCCACAGCAGTCCTCCAATACCATTCCTTTTAACTAGGATGTTATGCTGGATGCTAAAGGAATTATTTCCTAAAGTTTTTGAGTGTTTTTTAAAAAAAATATTTTTTGGCAAAATCTTAAGGTCCGCGGTCTAAGTTTTTTCATATTTTCAGCCATATCTGGTGTCCCATGTAGCTTCCACAGCAGGCCTCCAATACCATTCCTTTTAACTAGGATGTTATGCTGGATGCTAAAGGAATTATTTCCTAAAGGTTTTGAGTGTTTTTAAAATTTTTCATTTTTTGGCAAAATCTTAAGGTCCGCGGTCTAAGTTTTTTCATATTTTCAGCCATATCTGGTGTCCCATGTAGCTTCCACAGCAGGCCTCCAATACCATTCCTTTTAACTAGGATGTTATGCTGGATGCTAAAGGAATTATTTCCTAAAGGTTTTGAGTGTTTTTAAAATTTTTCATTTTTTGGCAAAATCTTAAGGTCCGCGGTCTAAATTTTTTCATATTTTCAGCCATATCTGGTGTCCCATGTAGCTTCCACAGCAGGCCTCCAATACCATTCCTTTTAACTAGGATGTTATGCTGGATGCTAAAGGAATTATTTCCTAAAGGTTTTGAGTGTTTTTAAAATTTTTCATTTTTTGGCAAAATCTTAAGGTCCGCGGTCTAAGTTTTTTCATATTTTCAGCCATATCTGGTGTCCCATGTAGCTTCCACAGGAGGCCTCCAATACCATTCCTTTTAACTAGGATGTTATGCTGGATGCTAAAGGAATTATTTCCTAAAGGTTTTGAGTGTTTTTTTAAAAGAAATATTTTTTGGCAAAATCTTAAGGTCCGCGGTCTAATTTTTTCATATTTTCAGCCATATCTAGTGTCTCATGTAGCTTCCACAGGAGGCCTCCAATACCATTCCTTTTAACTAGGATGTTATGCTGGATGCTAAAGGAATTATTTCCTAAAGGTTTTGAGTGTTTTTAAAATTTTTCATTTTTTGGCAAAATCTTAAGGTCCGCGGTCTAAGTTTTTTCATATTTTCAGCCATATCTGGTGTCCCATGTAGCTTCCACAGCAGGCCTCCAATACCATTCCTTTTAACTAGGATGTTATGCTGGATGCTAAAGGAATTATTTCCTAAAGGTTTTGAGTGTTTTTAAAATTTTTCATTTTTTGGCAAAATCTTAAGGTCCGCGGTCTAAGTTTTTTCATATTTTCAGCCATATTTGGTGTCCCATGTAGCTTCCACAGGAGGCCTCCAATACCATTCCTTTTAACTAGGATGTTATGCTGGATGCTAAAGGAATTATTTCCTAAAGGTTTTGAGTGTTTTTAAAATTTTTCATTTTTTGGCAAAATCTTAAGGTCCGCGGTCTAAGTTTTTTCATATTTTCAGCCATATCTGGTGTCCCATGTAGCTTCCACAGAAGGCCTCCAATACCATTCCTTTTAACTAGGATGTTATGCTGGATGCTAAAGGAATTATTTCCTAAAGGTTTTGAGTGTTTTTAAAATTTTTCATTTTTTGGCAAAATCTTAAGGTCCGCGGTTTAAGTTTTTTCATATTTTCAGCCATATCTGGTGTCCCATGTAGCTTCCACAGAAGGCCTCCAATACCATTCCTTTTAACTAGGATGTTATGCTGGATGCTAAAGGAATTATTTCCTAAAGGTTTTGAGTGTTTTTTAAAAAAATATTTTTTGGCAAAATCTTAAGGTCCGCGGTCTAAGTTTTTTCATATTTTCAGCCATATCTGGTGTCCCATGTAGCTTCCACAGCAGGCCTCCAATACCATTCCTTTTAACTAGGATGTTATGCTGGATGCTAAAGGAATTATTTCCTAAAGGTTTTGAGTGTTTTTAAAATTTTTCATTTTTTGGCAAAATCTTAAGGTCCGCGGTCTAAGTTTTTTCATATTTTCAGCCATATCTGGTGTCCCATGTAGCTTCCACAGCAGGCCTCCAATACCATTCCTTTTAACTAGGATGTTATGCTGGATGCTAAAGGAATTATTTCCTAAAGGTTTTGAGTGTTTTTAAAATTTTTCATTTTTTGGCAAAATCTTAAGGTCCGCGGTCTAAGTTTTTTCATATTTTCAGCCATATCTGGTGTCCCATGTAGCTTCCACAGAAGGCCTCCAATACCATTCCTTTTAACTAGGATGTTATGCTGGATGCTAAAGGAATTATTTCCTAAAGGTTTTGAGTGTTTTTTAAAAAAATATTTTTTGGCAAAATCTTAAGGTCCGCGGTATAAGTTTTTTCATATTTTCAGCCATATCTGGTATCCCATGTAGCTTCCACAGCAGGCCTCCAATTCCATTCCTTTTAACTAGGATGTTATGCTGGATGCTAAAGGACTTATTTCCTAAAGGTTTTGAGTGTTTTTAAAATTTTTCATTTTTTGGCAAAATCTTAAGGTCCGCCGTCTAAGTTTTTTCATATTTTCAGCCATATCTGGTGTCCCATGTAGCTTCCACAGGAGGCCTCCAATGCCATTCCTTTTAACTAGGATGTTATGCTGGATGCTAAAGGAATTATTTCCTAAAGGTTTTGAGTGTTTTTAAAATTTTTCATTTTTTGGCAAAATCTTAAGGTCCGCGGTCTAAGTTTTTTCATATTTTCAGCCATATCTGGTGTCCCATGTGGCTTCCACAGCAGGAAATCATTCCTTTATCATCCCAAATAGCGTCCTAGTTAAAAGAATCGGTATTGGAGGCCCTATGCAGAAGTTTTGTGAAGGAGACCATATGGCTGAAAATGTGAAAAATTTTAGACCGCGGACCTTAAGTTTTTGTTAGTGTATAGGTATAAGAGTGTGTTAGTATAGCTGGCAAGAGTGTGTGTTAGTGTATAGGTATAAGAGTGTGTTAGTGTATCTGGCAAGAGTGTGTGTTAGTGTATAGGTATAAGAGTGTGTTAGTGTATCTGGCAAGAGTGTGTGTTAGTGTATAATGTCACAGTGTATGACAGTCTTTTGGTAGAAGCCCAATATATTTTAATTAGACCGACCAAAACGGCAATTACCCCTCTTCCCCTATTTAAGCACCTTCCCTTGCCAGTCAGTCAGTTTCCACGTCCTTTGAGACATTTCTAAAACTTTTTTTTTATTGAAGTGCATAGAACTGTTCTTCTTATCTGTAAAAACATGTAACTCAATAAGCTGATAAAAGGAGAGAAGCAATTGCTGTGCATTGCAATTGATTCCTTACAGTGTCTAAAAATAACAGAGGATTATTTTTTACATGTTCATTTCCTTAAATGTTTTTTTACTCAAAATGGCTGTCTTTCTCAGACATAGGTGAAAACCGTGGAACAAATTTCTCTTATTTATAGTTCAAAATCATGCTGTGTTGTATACTTTTATGTAAGTTACATTTTTGATAAAATATTCCATCAATATATATAGAAACATTCAGCCCCCGTCTAGTCGCCCGTTTTTTTCTGTTGTGAAGACTCAAAACGTAATCAGTCGTGGGTCTCGTCTTAGATTCAGGAGCCATATGTCCCATGCATGTTTAACCCCTTCAAGACCGGGACGTACCCGATCCAATGTCAGACGTACCCGATGCGCGATCCAGCATCGCTATGAACGCTGGGATCGCGAAGGGCGGCTGCTACTGACCGCTGTGTGTCCCCAGCGATCCGTAGCAGCCACTCTCCCCCTTTGAAGCGAATCACGAGCACGGAATTAAAATATTTTTTTAAAAAACTGCGGTACAAAGATGCAGTACAAGAATGCCGGTCCTGAAGGGGTTAAATCCCCTCTCTGTATTACCCTCTACCACCTCTGCTAGGAGGCTGTTCCACTTATCTACAATCCACCATATATGATGAAATACTGTCACAGATCTTGAAATTGTGTTTCTTGATTTTGGTAAAAAAAAATATTTGCATTATTCAGTTCCTACAATTTCTTTTACCGATAGGAACACAATACAAAGACCCTTCGCTGCTGGTCCCCACCATACCTATGCGTTTTTCACTGTAGAAAATAATCTTACCGGTGGCACTGATCTCCTTTCTTCTTGTGCCGTGTGTTTGACTCTTGTTTTAACACTTTTCAGACTTTACTGTAGTGAAGGCCTTGAGCAGACACGTCTTTCCTGTACATTCTGATACAACTGTGCAGCAGAACTGCTGGGTTCCTTTGGTTTCTGGATACGTTTTGTCTGCTCTCTCTATACTCCTCCTTGTTTTGTCACCGTCTTTCAGGACCCGGGCGAGCAGGTCGGGTAGGAGCCTATGTGCAGGGGATAACAGGGAGTCTGTCTGTACCCCTTTATGCATATTGACGGGTACAGAGATATTAGCAGGACTGGAAAACGGAATAGAAGGGAGCTGAGGCAGAGGCAGGGGAGCTGAGGCAGAGACAGGGGAGCTGAGGCAGGGCTGACGGCAGGTACAGGCTCGGGTACAGGTACAGGCTCGGGTACAGGTACACTGGCAGGTAAGCCCACAGGCAGGTAAGCCCACTGGAAGGGCGGGTGGGAACAGAGGCCCACTGGAAGGGCAGACGGGAACGGAGCAATACAGGGCCAGGTACAGGTACAAGTTCAGGCACAGGTACCGGTATTGGTGCAGGTACAGGCTCAGGTAATGGCTCAGACACAGGTACAGGCACGGGCACAGAGCAAGGGCACAGAGCAAGGGCACAGAGCAAGGGCACAGAGCAAGGGCACAGAGCAAGGGCACAGAGCAAGGGCACAGAGCAAGGGCACAGAGCAAAGCAGTCCTTCAACATAAATGCCAAGGCCCTGACTGAAGAGCAGGGCAGGTTATATAAAGGCAGGGCTTCACTCAGGTAATGAGGCGCAGCTGTACCTGATAATCTGGTTCTGAGCACTCCAGAGGGAGGAGGGTGGCCACTAGTGGTAGTAGATGGATATGCCTGATGTATAACGAAGCCATGGTTCAGGCAGCGAAAAGTGGACCCTGACACTGTCGAAGCTGTTGAAAAGTAAAAATTGACTCCTTTACATACCTATATTGGAAATATCATAAAAATGTGGAGTTTTTTTTAATTGTACAATTGATTTGTAATATAATAACAGATCAAATGAGAATCAGTTATTTTTTTGGGGAAAAATAATTTGTAAGAAAATAAAATTGTAATTTTTAGAGATGTTTTTATTGTCCACAGGCTCAGCAATGATAAATTATTTTGTTCTTCAATCCCTTTTAGCTGATGTCACCGAATCAGCCAGCTGAGCAAGCTGTGATACATTCTTAAAATGACATTTTTTCTCAACATTCCTAGCTTTTTCTATTATTATGTACTAATATGGAATGCGTCTTAATTAATCTTATTCCTCTTATAAAATAACGTACCATTTTGCTGTATTTCAGTGGGGTCTCCTGTCTGTTTTCCTTGCTAAACTTTCCCATCTCTGACATTAGAGAACAGGCATTACCTTTAACTCTCATCACACCTACCACACAGAATACCTCACTCAATCACACTCACTAGCCATCACTGTGTAAATGTGGATCTGTAAGGTTTTGTAGTTTCACATGCATGAGCCTGAAATGGGAGTTGGGGGGTGGCTGCTGGTGGTCCGACTGCTGTGATGTAATACATATGGGGAGGGCTTTGGAAGAATGCTAGACAACTTTAGTATTTCAATAAACTTTAAAACACTGTTTGCAGAACTTATATGGGGAGACATTAAGAAGAACAGTGCTACTAATGTTAAGATATTTCTTTCTCCTTCAAGGTCAATTTGATTGTGAGCATCAAATGTCCAGTAACAGGAAGGGTAAGTGCAATTAACAATGTTAAACATTTGTAGCACTGACAGAAGCATAGACTCTAAGATTAACAGTCAGAGGGACAAAACTTGAAGGCCAAGACAACGAAACTCTAAGATGCCCACTCCAAACAAAAACGCAGTGTGTATGACAAAAAGGGGCCTTTCTGGTGACCTTCCAAGCCTTAACCTATACTGCACCCCCTATATCTCTGCTCATTTCTCCAAAAGCACTCTGTCCACATCCTCCAGAACTACCTAGTTTCTCCAGGATTTTACCCATGAAATACCTATTCCCTAGAATGTCCTACCCCAACCTGTCAGACTCTTCTCAACTTATTCTAGTGTTAAATGCTCTCTAAAACCCACTTATTCAGAGAAGCTTACGATCTATCACCCTAAGATCCATATATTTTGAAATAAACTATCCATTCTTTGCTCACCTTCAAGATCTCCAAACCATGAAATCCACCACATGACCCTCGCTACAATCAAATCATCCTCACCTACGTAGTCCCCAACTTTCTGACTCTTTCCCCCTCAACCTTTCAATAGATTCTAAATTCTCAAGAGCAGGGCCCTCTTATCATTTTGTATAATTTCTTTGTTACTGTTAATTTTGTATATATTTAATGTTAATGTTATTGGGAATTCGAATTCCTTGCTTTTTTTAACAGCACAACAGAATTTGATATTTAACAAATAACATATAATGTCATAATGAATTTGTCACAATAACTGTTATAATAAAACCTCAACTACAATTTCAATATTCGTAAACCTCCTCAAGACTTTAGAAGAACATATTCTATTTTTTTTACATTTCTCAACAACCTTATATTATTGAGACCTTAGTTTCCTAATAATTTAAGGACAATGGGCGGGCCCTAAACCCATTGAAAACAATGCATTTTGAGCCCGTACATGTACGGGCTTTGTCATTAAGGGGTTAATAACAGGTAGCAGAAATAACATTGTAACAACATCTGTTAATTTCGTGATTATAGTAAATTAAGTTGTTGGGTGGTACTTCATCGGTTACAACAGCCTCCAGGGAGAGTTGGATTGAAGAGACATTTAATGGGTTAATGGGATACATTTTACAATAAAAAGGACTTTAATTTAAAAAAAAGGGCAAAACAAATCAGAAGTTGCACCTAGGTCTTGTTGAAACCGGTTGACATTTCATGCTTCGGTTAAAGGGAATTAAAGGGAGAAAGACTGGTCGTTTATCTAAAGAAAGATAAATGAACATTGTGACAAATCCATCGACTTGACCAAAGAAAAGAATTTCCAGCAAGAACACACCCCATCAAAATAATATTCCTGCAATTTTTCTGTTTCTATAACTTTTCACGCTACTACAAAATATCGGAAAAATGTTTTTTTTTAACTATATTTTTCATTATAGTTTTGTCAATTACACGATATATGTTCTTTAAATATAAAACATTACTATTAAAATGCGTTATATTTTATTTTACAATTTTAACGTTGGGAACAGTGCCACAGACGTATGATCTTAAATCTGGGCTGATTATGCAAATTAAAGCAAATTGGCAATTAATATTTAGCCCCCCCCCAATTATGTGGTTTGTAACAGGGTCTAGTTTTTCATTATATACATAATGTTCTGAATATGTTAACTAAAATCAATAGTTGTATGTCCATAATCAAAGAGTTGAAACAATGGGAACATGAGATTTTTAAAAAAAAATGCGTATTGGAAAGGGCTGCTGTCACGTATGGTATATTTTTAAACAATACAGCGTATTAACCCCTTAATGACAAAGCTCGTACATGTACGGGCTCAAAATGCATGGTTTTCAAGGGGTTTAGGGACCGCCCATTGTCCTTAAGGGGTTAAACAAAAAAACTTACAATAAACTAACACTCACAAACAAATTCTCAAAAAGTAACTCACATCTTTTTGTAGAAAGACCCTCTTTCATGGGTATTAAAAAACAATGATAAAAAAAGTATATTATTATACACTATATGTCATGTATCGTAGAAAAATGGATGCAACATACTTAGAATCACTGAAAATGTATTTCAATGAGAGAAAAGCTCACTTCTAACTTCTTCCTTCTAAACCGAATGCTGTCGTAATGAATAAATCTGAAGTTACCAGAGACAGAAAAAAGAAATTAGGAGACCCTGTCGACCCTTTAGTCAACAATCCATGATTTAATGAATCTACCGTTAATTGGATCTCCCAATAACTACATTGCTAATCTCTCCACATCTCTCTCTCACTCTTTTTTCGCCTTTCTCCCTCTTTCTTTCTTTTTTTTTCTCTCTCTCTCTCATATTGAGCTTCTTCAAGTAATAATATGCCAAGTGCATTTGACATGCACGTCTGTAACACTCAAACAAAGATGTATGGAAGAAATGTTTATTAGCGTTTGAAGGAATATGTTAGAATGTTGGACGTTACAGAAAAAAGAAGATTGAGCCATCTTCATGTCATGAAACCACTTCATTGACTCATAATTTATGATAGGACTAATTAGTCTTATTTGGGTATAAATTGTGATGCAGTCCCACTGATTCAGCTCCTTGGTAAGCAATATAGCCATGAAAAATTAGATAGAACTCACCAAACTTGGGGTACTTTGACACAGTGACGAGCGAACCAATATATGGCCATATAGTGTGACGGAATACCCAAGCGGTATTCGTTGGGTATGTATGGAATTCTTGCTTTGTTTTATGACCTATTAGCACCTCTGACGTCTTCTGAATGTTCCGATTCTCACACCAGTGGACATTCTGATCAATTTCCCACGCTATCTCCTCGATGGGTATTTGCCTTGTTAATTTGGATTGTGTTTAACCCCTTAATGACAAAGCCCGTACATGCACGGGCTCAAAATGCATTGTTTCCAATGGGTTTATGGACCGCCCATTGTCCTTAAGGGGTTAAGGTTATTCTTACTTTAAGAATGCATGTTTAACATCCATCTTTGTTTCGTCGTCTTAAATTACTAATCAATGTTCTTAAATTACCAAGCGTTGCAGTAATCAAGCTTTGAATTAAATTTTGTGCGTTAGGCTGTTATGGAAAGCATTGGGTGTAATTGGTGTGCGGCTGGCTGAATTTCAATGTATCTTGAATTAAATCGCCACTTATCGTAGATTATGATTTATGGGCACAATTAATATAAACTCGCACCTAAGAGCAATTGTTAGAAAACTACTTAAGTTAATTAACTCCACATATGTTAAAAATATTACTTTTAACTTTTTTTTAGAATACATAAAATTGTACATTTCATTCAAGGGATCAATTCCCTACAGCTTTCAAAAATATTGAATTCCTTATTTGCATAATTATTTATTTTCTTCTACTTTACCAAAACTTACAGAAATTGTTAATCCTCAAACTTGATTCACCGCTTCACACGCCACTATATATTGTATCATTACCTAAAATTACCTAGCTAGATTTTGTCTACTTTTTGGCAATTATTTTCTTTTTCTTTTTTTTTTTTTACAATATTTTTCAATTTTTGTATTTTATTACTATTTATACGTTAAGCCATTTTTCACTTTTCTAGACTAACTTTATGATCTGAACAGTAATTCGAAACATTTTGTGGAACCCTGCTGAAAACAATTTAGGGATAATTGAAAAGTGCATTTGGTAAAAAATATGCTCTTTGGAGCATATTAAAAACTGGATTAATACATTATTTTGAGAACGCTGCTCATTTGCATAGAAATTTCCATTAGTAGAGAACATTTATTGATTAGAAGGAGATGTCATCTACCGACACCTTTGTTTTGGTGTCAGTAGTTATGTGTTAATATACTCTCTGAGGACTTTAATATTAAATAATAAATATACGTTTTATATGCACTAAAGGGTAAATTAGGTCATTGTGGTGCATAATTAAGTAATGCCAGAATGTTTTTTAATGTGTAGCTAACCTATAACAATTAAAAAGTGACATTATTAAACATTTACTTTTATTATTATTATTATTATTATTTTCACTAATCAGGCTTGTTGGGGGAAGGTGTTTTCAGTTACACACTTCACATCCTGTTACAGTGCTCTGCTCAAGAGAAGCACTCAGGATATTTGTTACCATCTTATATGTCCCCCTAACTAAAATATTTTAGATCATTGCAAAAGGATATCTAAATGTATGTATCAATATGTATTTTTCTATAAGAATGCCAAAAAATATAATTTTTGGTATAATAAGTAATGAGTAAACCTTCCAGATATTTTTTAAATGATAAAAAAAATTGACCCACATTTTGATAAAATATTCGTCAAAAAAATGGCTCTTAAAAAAATTGAAATACCACTTTTGACTAACTATCTGATATTTTGTGTTGAATAAATTACATTTTAATTATTTTGTGCTGTAAATACATTCTTGAAACACATGAACATAGCTGGGAACTTTCTAAAAGAGCTGCCCCTGAAACTCTTGAAATATTAACCGTTTAATAGCACACTGTGAAGATTCTATGTACGCTCCAAATGTATTATCCAAATTGCTGTAATACTGGTCCCCATGGAAACCTTGACTAGTCATTATTTAAAGATACACTTTACCGAGTCACCTGCATTCAAGCAGGCATATCAATTGTAACATATTGGGATCAAAAGCACAGATTGGGAGTCTTTGATATGATTACAGTGCTGGGGGGGAATCTGCCCCTTAGATTTTGGGCACAAACCTTGAGACTTAGGGTCATATCATGAGATGTTTACATGATCAATAGCATCCCTTGAACAGGTAGGTATTTGACAAAACTTTATTTAATAAAATGACTTCTACAAGGAAAAAGAACAGAATGAAAGTGTTACACCTAGTAGGTCATTATAAAATGAATATACAGCAATCAATGTTTTGGGTATAAAACATCCAAAAAAATAAAAACAATCAAAACAATATCATCAGGTGTAAAACAGTCCTTTTTACATCTATGTCATTTAGTCGGAGAAAAGGCAACGATTGTGATTCCGATTAAGCATAATAACATTATTTGGAAAAAGGAATTTAGAATGTACGTATACATTTTGATGCAAATCACTTTGATCTGTAGGAGGAAGACAAGTCAGTGAAAATAAAACATTTCTTTGAACATTGAAGGTTTTAAAGGCAAAACAGAGCAACATCAGTGCATTATAAAATATACATAACTGATGTGCAAAGTTGATTTTTTTCCCCTTTAAACTCATCACATTTAACCCCTTAAGGACAATGGGCGGTCCCTAAACCCATTGAAAACAATGCATTTTGAGCCCGTACATGTAGGGGCTTTGTCATTAAGGGGTTAAGTTGATTTTAACTGCGGTAATAATTGGAAAGTCTTTGATGAAGCTGTCAAGGGGCAAATCTCAGTAACAGGACTCCCCACAGGTGCCGATATACTGTATCAGGGAAAACTGACGTCACATCGAGCTCTACCTTGGTAATTGAGACATTACTCTCGATAATGAGCTTTCCATGAACCTTCCTTTGGCTCACTCCATGCCGGTGACAAGGAACAAGCTCACCCAGCACAGGAAAAAGCTTTCAGGATTACTGACCAACACACAGCTGTCATATTGATCTCTATAACAAATATCCATGTTTTCTGATTACTGTTGACTATCATTTGCTAGAAGACTTGTTCCATTCGTATTCCTTTTGAACGCCCATATATCATTTATTCAGAGCTGATGTGCACATTTGGGTTATGGGAACATCGCCGTCCATATATCCTTTGTGCATTAGAGGGCATAGGCTTTGAAGAACTCAAAAGAGCCTTTTGATGTATTATGACAAGAGATCAAAAAAAAAAAAGGCAGAAGTAAAGAATGGATGTCTTCAAGGAGACAGAAATGAGAAAAGCTGCTGGGTGTATTAAGGAACACATTACAGAGCACCTTCCAACTATAAAACATCAGAAAAAAAATATATACTATAATAGTAATTGAGGTGGAAAATAAACATAACTCTATCAATGGAAACCTGGAAACCCTGTTGTTGATCCAGAAGAAGGTCTATTAATGCAATTTTCCTACAAAAAAAAGGAAAAAATCCTTTCTGTCTTTAAAATGGCATCTGATTTCATATTGGACTTCTTTGACCACGAGGATAGAAGGGTTAATATGAAGTGGTAGAGGGTAATACAGTGAGGGAATGTATGTACAATGGTTCCAAAGAGTCTGGGATCTTTGGTCTATGTCACTAAATATAGGGTTAAATTGAGTTGGCAACAGAGTCTACTTTGTGAGGCCAACTCATTGCTCATTGATTCACTAAAGTCATCTTGGCTGGCAGCTAAACTCAACAGCTGAGTGAGCCAACTCAATTCAACGCTCAAATTGAGTTGGGGCTCAAAAGGATAGACACTTGTCTATTCACAAAAAGAACTGAGTTGAGTTGGCAAAATGAAACATAGAAATAAGATAGAGTTTTAAACATAGTATAAATTGTAAAATAAATGAATATTCTTATTTCAAAAATGTTTAAAAAAAAAAAAACGTATTTTCGACTGCAAGGTTAAATTAAAGTTTCTGAACTGTGGCAATCGTTGAATCTTCAGCTAAATTATATTTCTTCGCTCATCAATGATTAGGATAGATCTGAAAGAAAATGAGTTTTAAAGCTATTAATTCTTGTAATAGAATGTCTTCCAGTTTAGTGACACGCGAACCTATCTCAAAGTGGATATATCAAAGAGAGGGCTCTCTTTGTTCAGTTTTTTTTTTTGGACTGTGACTGAAGCCACGACAGTGTAATAGGATATAACGCATGTAGTTACCAAATGAGATAAGACAGTCTAACTAGTCTCCTCGTGTAAGAGCCAATGGACCTTTTTACTTTTTCATCTCATCAACCTTACTCATCACCTGATTATGCTTTTTTCCAATTACTTATAGACTTATATTAAAATAAACCTGTTCTGAGTCAGAACACACAATGTAGAGCTAATACTCTCCCTTTCCTCTTCTCTCTTCCCTTCTTTCTCACCTCTTATCACTGTGCTTCAGATCCTCTCTCTCTCTCTCTCTCTCTCTCTCTCTCTGTCTCTCTTACACTTTCTTTATCTATCTCTTTTTTTCATCTTTTATCCCCCATGTATAAAATTCACATAGGCCTCAACATGGCGCCAAACATGTGGTGAACATCTTTGGGAAGAACCAAACTCAGCATATATTCAATGGAACATGACTTGGTGTTGGGTCAACTATTTGGGGGCAGGTTTGATTCTGTACTCGGTATTTACTAAATTGTATTTTCCTTCACAGGAAAAAGCACGTTGAAGCCGTTCTATACATCAAAGGGAATCTCAGCAGAAATGAAGTGAAATCAATCCTGGGTGTCCTCAACAGCTTTGAAAGAAGAGACAACACAACCCCGCAGTTCTGACCATATTGATGGTTCTAGTGATTTTTTGAACCACTAGGGGTTTTCTTAGATTCACAAACATAATAAAATAACAAATAGGGAAGCAGTTATTGGATCAGTAGAACGAATTGTCTAGAGAGGTAGGGATGACGTGATTCGGGATGTGCAAGTGCAAGAACTGGGAAGCAAATATTTAAGAGGACTAGACGTTAGAAGCAATTTGGGCAAATAAGTTGTATGGTAAACCTTACCAAGCCTGGATCCTGTTGTGGCCTGATAGTTTAGGAAGGTAGAAGCACAAGCCAAGCTAAGACCTCTAAAGGGCTTCCTCCTTTCAACTTTTTTTGGCTCTGGTACCCATACAAATGATGCTCAGGAGGACTCGGGATCTGGATGGTGTCTGGATTGACTTGTATAAGTACACGGCAAGCTCTTATTTAGAGTACACAAAGCCACATGAAAAACTAATTGATCCAAGGTGTTTTGGTTATTCTGTACTCTGAGCCCAGTCGGTTATAAATTCATTAATTTTGCAATACTGAGGTTATTTATTTCCCCATGATGTTAATGCTTTCAGTATTAAAGGTCTTGAAAACTGACCTCAATCCTGAATGCCTGGTTCTAGACTATTGGTTACCTCCAAGCAGAATGTTCTGTACATCAACAAATGAAAATTCTTTAAATCTCACAACTTTGCCGAACCAAATGTTCATTGTTGAAATTTTACATGTGTAAAAAACCAACGGTCAAGAAAATTACAAGCACAGATTGGGATCTTTTCACTAAAGAGCAACCACTTAGGAGCCGAGTTGAGTTCAAAACTTAAAGACTATGGTGGCCTTCCGCAAATAAAAAGCTTTTTAGATGGGTAACAAGAGATGCCGTCACGCCATGTCCATGTTCCGCATTCTATGTCACTGCAAATTTGAAGGTTGGTCGAGTGTATGACGAATCTGACCTCATAAAAACGCCCCCACAAGGTGTATTTTACTAAAACCTCTGTAAGTAACATCATGTATATCGTATGCGTTACAGAATCCATGTTGCGTAACAACGTGTTTATCATGAAACTAAAGAAAAGTGATAAGAAGAGCAAAAATATTATATGAATTCTTTGTTTTCCTGGAGAAACCACTTGTAAAATACCAATCTATTTTTTACAAGTGTTTCTCTTGTTTATAGTTGGATATGTGTATAAAAGATCGATTTACTTTTGGAAGATTGTGTTGTTTTACAAGAGGAAAACTTGTAAAACGAAAAACATAATCTAAGTTTCATGACTGAATTCTCAGATCTTACTGAACCTGAATAAACATCACATTTCCAATGGGAAGAACAATATAGATGTTATCTCCTACCCCTGACACTGTTGGGTCGATAATACGGCTGTCGTTATCTTTTGGTTATTTTAAGCGGAATTTTTAGGTCCCAAAATTACGATTTTATGGAAAACACAACATTTACGGCCTCTGTAGACAATCCCAAAGTAAAACATAATTATAACATTAACTATTACGACTAATAGACAACATTCTACAACCGCAGGGAAAAAAAGGCTACATTTAGTTTTCTTGTGGAGAGACATTATATACATTTTTTAGAGCAGGGACATCCTTTTCACCGGAAGTTCCTTATAGAGCCCTGCGCGGGACTACTTTTTTAATCCCGCTCCCGCGGATTTTAATCCCGCTCCCGCCCGCTCCCGCAATGTGGGTGTTCCGCTCCCGCCACATTTGTGGCCAATCCCGCCCGCTCCCGCCACATTTGTGGCCAATCATGCCCGCCTCCTTACCTGATTTCCCGCGCAGTCCCGCGCGGCTGCCCTCAAGTTGTTCCCTCACGGCGTCTCTTCTCTTGCTCCGCCCAGGAACAAGGCGGAGTCACAGGAAGTGACGTCACATCACGTGACTCCGTTTTGTTCCTGGGCGGCGCAAGCTAGGAGACACTGTAAGGGAGCAGCAAGAAGGCAGCCTTGCGGGACTGCACGGGATTACCGGGACCCGCAGGTACGGTGCCTGACCGCCCGCTCCCGCCCGCAGCCCCAGCAAGACCGCCCGCGCCCGCAAGTTTTTTGGCGGGTCCCGCGGGACCCGCGGGACCCGCCTCCCAGTGCAGTCCTCTAGTTCCTTAATCTCTTTTGAAAGTCAAGTCAATGTCAAGACAACTTTCTTACCAAGGCAAGAAGGAAACTCATTGTAAACTATTGCAAAAAGTTCAAGGAATTATCAACCACTGAACCTTCACTGGGTTATACCTGTCTTTGGGATTTATTCACTAAGGGGTACGTTAACTTTAAAGACGTCTCACTCATTTAACAGGAGTTCTTCCGGCAGCAGAATTACATTGTTTTCCTTCTCTTATTGAGCTCTTCCATATGACATTTACAACTTAAATTTTTTTACATTTACATTGTAAATGTACATTAAGTTTTTCTGCTTATTTTCGTTTTTGTATAAATATTTTTTAAAAATCTTCAACCAAAAACGCACTTAATTAGTATGAGCGATTATTTCATATATAACGCCAGCATACAATTTTGCTTACACTGGCATGAGTAAATCACTGAAAAAATATAATAGATCAAAAATATTGATATGTCTACATCACTACTTAGGATCCGACTTAGGATCAAGAAGGATCAACCGCCCATATATTGGTCAGAGCAAAAAAAAAGAATTGCCTGCGCTCAACACTGGCATTATAATATAATTACCCCTTTAGAACATAGTAACAAGTCAGGTATCAAACTAAGACTCTCGGCTGCCCCGACGGATGGTCTTGCCATTCATGATTGCTGTTCATTGAACCCATTAAAAGCTCACATGAGAATTGCCAGCTCTTCTTTTATTACAGAAGTGTGAAGTGTACTAAAAAAGAGGTGGATATGCCAATCTTTGAAAGTCATCTTAATTGCTTCTAGCTGGAGCGGAATACTTGAATTACTGTATATAATACTTCGAAGTCGAGTCGGTCGATAATCCTGGTGGAATTTGTCCATTTGCCGCAAACTCTTCATGCTTCGTTTAAAGACAGATGTCAGCTTTCAGAATGTATTTTTATAATACCTTCCATTTTAAAGTTTATTTTTAATTTCCATTTTTTTTCATTTCAGATAGCAGAAAAAAAAATAACAGTGACGAGTTTTTTTGGGGGGTATTATGTTTTATCTGTAATTCACGTTGACTTTTTGGGACATTTCCCAAAAATAAGTAGTGGCAACATGGAATGGTGACTATAGTGCGCTAAAAATGTAATGATGTGTGATTTAAATTAGTTGTATTAATATTTCTAAGCTTTAACAAAGATAAAAAATTGTTTTGAGGTTTTAACAAAACATAATTTAGAATATTTAATCTATTAAACCGTCGTAATGTACATGAGGTTTCACTTTCTACCAACTTTCACTTTTGTTTTTGCTCCAAATACTCCAAAATATTCTGCGTAATTGCATCAATTCTTATGAAGGATCAATATCAGATAGTTTCCTTTCAAGATACTAGACCCTGGATAATGCATTTAAAAACATAGATCATTGAAGAAACCCCCACATGAAACTGAATTACCATTCTTTGCGATTAGGTTAATATTTTTATATAACCATTGGGTTGCAATAAAGCAGAAATGGTACAACGTGGGATTAAAGCGATCTGGAATATATAATTCCGATATCAGGTTTCTCAATTGTATCTAGAGACACCGAATCTGGTAATGTATTCCAGATGAAGGAAGAGGTTGAACGGCATAATGAAACCGGTGTTTAGCGAATTGCATATTTAATGGACTGGTTGACAGCACATCCTGAAAGATAAGCTAATAATATAAATTGGAGAAAATGTATATATTTGTTACAGAAAGGGAAAGGATAAAATGAAAAGGTGGCACTTGGAATTACATAATAAGAAAACTGTGAATGCGGCTGCAACATTTAAGTTAATAATGCTTACCTAAATGTCTATTCTTGAAAGCTGCACATCTGCTCTTTGATGTATAGCTTCTCTGCAGTTCTTTTTCTTTGAATGATATTCACAGTAAGCACTCAGACTGCAGCGTATACTACATGTCGCAACATAGATCCCTGATATGATTTACATTGGGAAGTTTTACCTGGACAGTCCCTGGGGAAAAAAATCCAAGTCCCAGGTCTCGGGAAATGCTGGGCCCGTGGTCATGTTAGTCCACCGCTGATTGCCCCACTTAGTAGGGCCCTGGAATGCACATGGAACACATGGAGAGAGGAATAACATTCAGAGTGGTTGGGTAGAGAGTTCACTTACATGCTCAGGTGACCACATCCGGGGGGAAGGTTAAGTTAACATATAAGATATGCATGGAAGTAATGAAAGGGTGAACCTGACACTCTTTATTCTCTTTTTTCTCTCCTTCCCTTTTTTCTCACCTTTCCACTATATTTTCTCTCCTCTCTTTCACTCTTTCTCTCTACTCGTCCCCCCCTTTCTTCCCTTCTCTTTCTCATGTTTCTTTTTTTGTCTCTCTTTCTTTTTCTTTCCTGTAAAATCTCTCTTCTCTCCTCTCTCTGTTTTTTTCTGTAATTGATCCTCTATTTCTATCCTCTCTCATTTCCTTTCTCACTTTAACCCCTTATTTTTTTTCTATCTATGCTCTTCTTTCTCTCCTCTTCTTTCTCTCTACCACATGTAATAACATCAAAGAGTGTCCAGGAAAGCACTCAGCATTAGGTGGAAACCCTAATTGCTCATCAAAAATACCAAAAAATATTGAGCGGCTGAACGTGATCTACTAAGTGTATAAAACTTTATATGGATTAAATAACTCTTCTTGATTGCTGAATAGCATTTTGTGAGATTGATCACAAGAACTCATATCAGCTTCAATTGTCTTACTGTCTATTCTAAGGTAGAGTTTGTAATTTTTAGATTTCTCTTAGAGAGTAAACTATATAGATGTATCGGTTGAGATACAAACTTTTAAAAATACTATAGAATTGATAAAAACACAGTTTATCTGTAAAATACTATATTTTTTTTTGGTAGCTTAACAAAGGTTATATTATAGATATATAATATATATATATATATATATATATATATATATATACATATATATATATTATTGTTTTTTGTTTTTTAGTTTGCAAGGACACAATTGAGTTTAAATGTAGCTTTTTTGAACAACTGCTGATTTTCTTCTCTGGAACATAACAATTACTTTCATCGTTTTGATAGAGTAACAGTAGCATTTTTAAAATAAAAACAACATAATTCTGTTGTTTTTCATAGTTTGAGACATTACAAATAATAAAAGTCAACAGAGTCAATAAGCCAACTCAATTCTTTTACTTAAGAAAAAAAATCTATATTAGAGAATTAATATCACTACAAAAAGAATGCACATTTTTTTCCCCCATAGAAATAACAATAAGGTCATTGTCAAAATAACATCTAAACTATATTACACAAATCAATAAAATAGAGAATCTAGTATATGTGAGCACCTTAAGTGTTTGGTAGCTTGAGCTAAGAACCAGATGTGCCATATATTATAAAAAGTGATCTGATATCGTTCCAATACAGGGCTTGGTTGACTTGGTGGGAAAGGGGGAAATTGCTCCATTAGCCGTTCCTAATTCTCCAAACATGGTCAGCCTAAGGCCCAATTCTGCCTGGCCAGCATGTAGAGAGAAGGCTCAGCGGTGTCACATAATGTCAAGGTGCAAGGTGTGGTTTTTTGTTTTCTAGTGTGTTAGTCTGTTGGAAACGGTTAGCATTTCTGTGTGCTCTGTGACCCCCATGGTCAGAAGATGCCAGCCCCCCCCCCCTTTGTCCAAAGCCTACACATACAGTATTAACCTATGCTGCCAAGAAAGCACCTTGTTGGGGGGGGGAATCCAAGTAGTGTAAATTCCCAGGTGACTTGTAAAGGAGACATGTTTCGACATGCCTAACAATGTTCCCCTGGATCTCCTGCGCCATACTCACCACCAGCCATCTCCAAGAGTTACAGGGGGGTCTCCATGTGCATTCATTGAGAGTGATTCCCTGCCAATGACTAGCTGCTTCAGCCAAAACTGGTGTGAAAATTGGACCATTGAGTGGTGCTTTCAAGCTCTGGAGCTGCCGTTTCTTTCCCCTCCCTACAGGTGGAAGAACACATGCTAAAGTCCTTTACAAAGTAGTACGTATTCTTTATTATAAAGGAGAATAAACCAGCTTTAAGCGGATCTGAATGAATTTATATCCAGATGTACAACTTGTGCTTCTTTGTGCATAGAGTGTTACCATTCCTTCCGTATATCTATTTATTTTTTAAATCAGGTCCTGTTTGTCCTTTGATATTTCGAAATATTTATTCCATAAGGTGATTTGTTCTTATATCTTTAACCTAAATCAAAATAGCCAAACAGTAGGTTTAAAATAACCTGAGGCACATTGTGCACATAACTCAGAGCTCCGATGATCTCAGTAACATCAGCTTTGGTGTCCTACGAGGCCAGAGATTCAATCACACAGCTAAGTTCCGTTGAAAAGTTCTGTTTGAAAGTCAAATGATCTACTGCCAACTACTTCAAGTTGGAGGACTTTTTGTAATATGGCGTTTCTTTCTTCAAAGCAGTCGGAGCTTCTTTTATTCATGTCAGAGCCATAACTAGAGCTCTTGGATCTTGGGTCAGGGTGAGAGGTCTCACCCTTGGCTGATGTCACTTGCCCAATGGGAGATATGGCCCTAAAAAACATTTCCATGTCATCACTATCTGCACACTATTAAATAAATATATAGCATGAAACAGATTCATGTTACCCCCATCGATAAGAATGAAATAAAGATAATAGAAAACAGATAAAATAAAAATACATATTAATAACACCTTACAGCTTTAAAATCCAACTCACATCCTTTGTGATAGAAGGTATCTTCGGAAAACGGAATATATAAACCTTGTAGATTATTCTGCTTATTTGGGAGGAAGAGAATCGCTGACACAATTTCATAAAATTGAAATATGAAAACAAACTGAAAATCAATAGATGTCATGTGTGATTTCTAAAAGAAAGCTGAAATATTACTGCAGAATACTTTCCCGAGATTGAATAAAAATATTACGCGCTCTAAAAGACTGTTAGGGAGGAATATTTCTTAGTTTATATGTACTGTTATAAATCAAAAGCCTGACTATAAATTGCTTGGATTGTAAACAACTGATATATCTTTTTTTCTCGATGCATGCTAATATTAAACAAGATAAAAAAAATAAAAATAAACTCTCAGAAAAGATAAAACCTGCATATTTCTGAAAAACAAATCATGCAAACTTTCCTGGGAAGAAAAGATGCTTTGCTGGGAAGAATTCTCTAAATGTATAGATTCAAATTGCTGAATATTTTGTTGGGTCGCAAGTACAGGACATCCAGGTATTTTGGGATAAGGGCACCTAGGGGATAGCCATAATACATAATACTTTTTTAATAGTGATTATAATAATAAAATTGCAGATTTTGTGCAGCACAATGTATGTAGTCCTCGTGGGACTATTTATAGTCAATGTTCAATAATCAGAAAGCAATTTGGATGCATCAGCTGGTTGGGTATCTAGGTGCCGCTGCTCAATGGGATGGTTGAAATTGATCACTGGTTTCTCCAACCAGCCTATTATCACTATGGAAGGCTGTGCCAAGTCCGCCATCATGCACCATTAAAAAGTGGAGCGCTAGGATATGACATCATATCCCGACACCCAGCAGTATGGATGGCGGCACAGTGGGAGTAGCTGGTGGCGATACCCATTCCTTTTCCAAGACAAAAAGTAGGGTTTCTACACTAACAGACAGTCCATAATCAAAGCTATACCTAATTTAATTTCTGTGCAAATTATATTAAAGGTGGTCAGGTCGGGTAATTTTATGGGTAACATGTATTTTCTACTCCTGTCAGAAGCATGTGTGGAACATTTGAAAGGGATGGGCATTTGTCTATGGTTCAAATGGTTAAGCTATGCAATAAAAGTAAAAGTGTCTTCATATTAAACCTAGCTATACAATTAATTCAGGGCTGAAAAAAAATAATGCATTCTTCCTCTAATTCTGTATTAAAGGGCAAACTTTGATATTTTCATAATGCTACATCTAAAAATAAAAAAAGAAGAAAAGAAAATGGCTGGGTCACAAGAGATCATTTAATTTCTAATGTCTGTTCTAGTCACATGTGTGATGGGAGATTTTGATCGGACATACAGAGCTACATTCTAAGCAAGGAATATTGGAACGAAATGTTAACCAAATCATGAAGATGTTAGGACGCTCTTGTGCTCTGACCTTTTGATGTTCCGGTCGCACCATTCCTTCTTGTTTACACCTTTTCTAATTGAAAATAAGGTGCGACAAATAAACAAATGCAGATTACCGGAAAGGTCAAATTGATAATGCATTCTTTAGCGTCTCATTATAATAGCCAGACGGACACCATGTGAAATCTTTGATCTGCATAAGAAAATAAACATATTCGAGTTGCAAACAAAGAATCTAGAAATATACGTGTACTAGCTGTTGTGCCTATCTTTAAAATGAAGAGATGTAGCGATGGCTGCGGAGACTCCAGATGTTGCGCATGTGTGCAGCGGCATAGTTACTTTGGGTGCTGCCCTAGGCCTGCCCTAAAGCAGAATCCCCAGCCAACCTGTCTGCAGCCACCCACCTTAGTGCGGGTTGCTGGAATATCCCATCATGTCCTGGCACACAGCTCCCTATGCATAAAATGGAGGTTGTGCCTACTCGACACGGCCCTTCACAGTGTAATTGGGCCAGCTGGGGAGATCAGAGCTCTCCTTTGTAACCGACCAATAGAGCAGCAGCGTAGCGGAGGGGCAGATTGCCCAAAAGGGTGACCTATCCCCCAGTTTTGCAGCTGGAGGGTTGAGAAAGTACACATTGGGATCCAAGTCTACAATCCAGAGCTGCATCACTTACTATACTTGAGGAGTTCTTATGGCAGGCCACCCAGAGGACTCCTTTTTTTTGTAAGGATAGGCATCAAGAGACGATGGGGTTACATGTACACAAGGTTGTGGTTAGCCAAGCGGGGGTTGGGGAAAGCCATAGACAAGGCCAGCCCTATCCCCAGATATTATGAAGTGTGATGAAAGTGGAGAAGGATTGGAAAGAAAGTGAGCATGAATAAATGCCTCTCCCCTGCCCAGAGAAAGAGCAGGGTGTCCTGGAGACCTCGGAGCAGCACTTAACTTGGAGACTCCAGGTCAAACCATATCAGCACTCTGTGTCTGTGAGGCTTTTATGAATACTAATATATACTTAAACATGTATTTTTTACATGTGTAGCAATTACATGGATGTATTTGCCATTCCGAAAAATTGATTGCTCAATTTTTATTTAAGCTTACTAAATGGTTTATTGTCTGACAACAAGGCACATAACATTTGATCATCACATGGATGCTTCTATTTGTAGTGGCCATGTAAAACAATTAGGTCATGTCATTCTTGTTGAAAAATCAATCAAATGCTTTCAAATATTAAACATGAAAATATGCATTGTTGTTATTACTATTACGGTGGTAAATATTCACTTTCCGACAAACATAGAGGTTGTATTATGTTGTTATTAGAATTCTAACTATGATTTGGTTTAAATAAGCATTGTCAATTCTTATCTTTTAATAAATGTTCTAAACAGCCCTAAGTTATTCCTACATGTCACTTCATATTTCTCACTTCATTTCTCATATCGACCATTTTCTTGTCTTGATAACCAGGCGTGTAACCATTCGGCGCATCTGTAAACTGTCAATTTGTATACAGAACAATCCATTCTTCAGCCTTTTAAATAAACAATGTGAAGAAATACCTTACAAAGTAAGCCTAGACTGCGTGCATATCCTTTATTGATACAAGTGCGTCCAGGAGGGAGCTCTGGAAACATTATTCTCTAGACTTTTTCCAGGAGCACATGTGGTGGGGACCATTGATGATGCTTGACGTCTGATGTGCCGGACAAAGGACGCTTTATGGTTTGCCTGGAACTGCTTGGTGTTCAGGAGAAAGCAGGTCATAGTCAATGACTGCCACCGGCTCATTCGTATAATAATAATCATATGTCAGTTTTCGGATGAAAATCGCTAACCTGCATACCTATAGTGTTTAAATTAGACTCATTATTTCATTTTTTATTACCAAAAATCTTAGGCTAAAATAATCTAGAGGAGAACAGGAGGGTTAAATATCTATGACCGGTCCTAACAAGGTAACTTCCAGAACTAGCTGATACTCTTCGAATACTGAGACAAAGTTTCTTTTTGCAAAACTTTGTAGAGTAACATTTTCATTCTGCGTAACTGGAACGGATAAGTTAGATTTATGGCACTGGGCTCTTAACACCTCGTTCGTTTTGAAGTTGATGCATGTGAATTATAATAGATATTTAAATTTTACTGCATTCGGTCATTCGTCTTCTTCTTTGGCTACGGAAGCGTTTGACCTGAAGTTCATCATGAGAAAAGAAATTTAAGTGATCCGTCAATAGTTACGACTCCAGAGTGATATGCATTCTGGTTTCATTTCTTTCTATGATAATATTGTTACTCTGAATGTTTGCACAAAGGTCTTAAAATATAATTGAGTATACAAAACTAATAGTGGCGGCTACGTGAATGGTTATTTATAAATGTTTAGTAGGTGTTGAAGACAAGTAGGTCATAATGTTGAGCAGTTCATTCCGTTCTGGCCTCTTTTAACGTGATATACAACAGGAAAATTGTTCTGGTTTACCAGTAGCTTCATCATCAGGTCCATCTTCAACCAATTCTTTGGCCATGGACCACTGAACTAGTTCTGTCTATTGTCCACCGACTTCCAGCCTTCCTAAACAGGTAAAAACAGGACACTTTGGGTTTTAGTGAGAGAAAAGTTGTGGTTTCAGCTCCCTCACTTCAATAGTCATTATGAAGGGTCAACACTATCCAGGGCCAAGGGCTGAACTGGCCCTGTATAATGGATGACTCAACCTATAACGAGACATTAGATACATCTAATTGATTTCTGCAGCAGAAGCTCACTATGGTTGGACCTTCATAATGTATACTGAAGTCAAGGCTTTCAAGCCATTACCATGCGGCAGACGACCCTATCAACTTTCAGAGATGAATATTTATTAAACATATTGTATATCGCAATGAATATTTAGTTATCTACAGTTTTATATTCAGATTAGCCATTCTGGAGTGAATAAAAAGATATGCCGAAATACCAGAAACAGACTTATTTCCTGAGCTAAACAAAATGATGATCACTTCTGAAATTTCCAATTAATTATGATGCTCTGGACCCTAAGGCCTTAAACATGTATGGTTATTACAAAGGAACGTTGCTGTCCTGAAAACACTTTGTAGCAAAAGATAATACATTCAATGACCTTTTCATGCTGTGCTACTAACGATACAGATGTTTTCTAGTCAACTGCGTTGTTGTTTTTCGTGAAGAGCAATTTTATTTTTTCAGTGAAAAACTGTGAAAGCCTTTGAAAAAGTGTCTATCTTATTATTCTAATTTGAGCACATTACAGCAAACACTTCATTGGTATTCTGTGCTTGTTCATTGAAATGAAATAAACAAAAAAATTATAATAATAATAAGAGTCAACAAAATATAATTTTAGAAATGGACCAGAGTTCCAGCAGCTTGCCTGTAAACATTCTACAATAGGTACAAAAAAAAGGGAAAAAATAAATTTGTACAAATCAACATTGCGTGCATCTTTAATGTTTATCTGATCTTCAGGAAGAAGATATGAAATAAGAAAAAGAGAAAATGAGTTTCATGCACACTTGGCTAGACTTGGATTGTTATCTGAAGCGACCTGAAGAATACACTCTTTTCTCTATTTAAAACCTGCTTTGAAGGCAAGACATATCTGGAACTAGGGGACACATCGGAGAGATGGGTAGAAGAGGCGCAAAAAATGAGTGCTAACAGATGTGGTCAAAACAGGGCTGTAGGAAGGGTGAGGCGCAGCTACGAGGGGGGGCACAGCCGCCCCGATCAGCAGCTGCAGCCTGCAGTGCTGGATGGGGAGATCACAATCTCCCCAACATTAGGGAGTGCGAGGTCTGTCACTTCAGACCCGGCTTCCATACTCCGTAATCACTATGCGCCGGCAAATGATGCCGAGTGCCAGGATATGACATCATCCCCGCTCTCTGCATCAACAGCCGGTGGATAGTGATGAGGGAGCACTAAAGCGGAGGTCTAAAATTATATAGGATAGAGGATGGAGGGTGGAGGATGGAAGACGGAGGATGGAAGACGGAAGATGGAAGATTAAAGATGAGAAAGGTAAGAGATGGGGAGAAAGGGGTGTAAGGGGAGTGTATGTGTATATACTGTATATGTGTGTGTTTGTGAGCTTGTGTGCGTGTATGGGCAGGTGTGTGTAAGAGCAGAACTTTGAACACATTTATATTATGCTAACAATTCAGAGCTGCAGCATGGTTCCCCGTGTAATTTCCTGTCCAGCTTTGCAGGACACTGATACACATGTAGCCAGACTCCACACAGTTCCATTCCACATCTCAGACCTTCTTTACAATAAGTGTATTTGTGTTTATCACCAGAGACTCTGTATTCTAAAGCACATGTTAGGAATTACAACCACAACTGTCTGCGGAGTCATCTGTAACAGTGCTCTGGAACCTCATGGTGCTGTAAAAAAACTGTAATAATACAGATAATGAAATAACAAACGTAACATTTATATCTGTTCCATCAAAAAAGTTAAAGAAAAATTACAATAACTGGCAGCAAAATCAAACCATCTGTAATTTTGTAGTGTTTTTTTTTCAGATTTGGAAAAGAAGTGGCGGTGTAAAAGTGCTTGCTATTTCTCAAAAAGGAACAGGTTTCTCCACCGAAGCAAACATGAAAATATTAAATGCAACATTCAGAGGAACACCGAAATTTCCATCTTTATGCTGCCTAAAATCTGTTAAAATCTGCATCTTGCCTTTAAACTGAATTACGTTCTCAACCCCTTAATGACAAAGCCCGTACATGTACGGGCTCAAAATGCATTGTTTTCAATGGGTTTTGGGACTGCCCATTGTCCTTAAGGGGTTAAAACTCTTAAGCTATTATTCGGTGGGTTTTATTAGTGGAAATATTGCTTTATTTAGACAGATTATTTTTGGATATTATATTTTTTTTATTCCCCCCGCATCAAAACTTTTAAAGAATTTTTTTCAAAAATATGAAAAAAATTGTTTTTTGAAACTCAGATCATTTGGTTTTGGATTTTAGTATTTTTCCAGTATTACAGATACTTTAATATTTAGAAAAATCTGCATGTTTAGAATAAAGTTACTGGTATTAATATTAGCAGGGCTTATCAAAGGAAAAGCTAGGACAGTGTCAGTGAATTGCAGTGAAGCTATTACATGGCATTGTAGAATTCTACAGTTGCTTAGCAACCAGAGTGCTAGAATCCTTGCTATGTAGTCTTGTTAATATGGGATGTATCAAACCGCTAACCTGTTTTCAGCCTCTGATCAGCATAAATACAGCCGATTGTCGAGAAAAAGTATCACCAAATTCTATTACCCAGAAAACAGTTTAATGTCATTGTCCAGGAATAGAAATACCATATTCTTAAAATGGGAGGAAAAGTAAGAGGGGATATTACAGACACTGGCAAATGCATTCGAGAATTTAATCCCTTGAGTGGAAAAAAAAGATGTGTATAATGCAACACAAGGCTCAATAATCCTACACTTAAAAGGGGTAACAACAAAGATATGGAAATGTTATGATAAACGAGTTTCGAAACAGGATTCCCCACCCCACCCCCAGAGGACATGGACGCTGGTATACAAGGTGCATCACGAGGATAGCTTCTAAGAATAGTATACATAGATATGTCTCCCAGGAGAGATGGTGCTTTCACAAAATAAAAATATCTTAATACGGTCAGCCTTTTTATTAGAAATGAGTCAATTATCCACAGTTTTCCCAGTTTTTCATCCTCGTGCACCACTAAAAAAATATATTTTTATAGATAAAAATATATTTTTTTGTTTTCAAATAATAGTTCAGGTTGGAGCCGCACCCCATGAATAAATGGTGCTCATTATTATTATTATTATTATTATTATTATTACTAGACTTGTGCATTCGTCTTCGGGCGAACATGAAAACGAGCACGAAGAGGCCGTTTTTTTGTTCGTTCCGAAGGAACGTACAACAGAATACAGTGCCGGCAAACCGTAGGCGAAGACGAAGACTCACAATCACGAAGAATCGAAGATTCTTCGTGATCGTCTTCGTTTTTGCCGCGCAACCGCCAAAATTTCAAACAGGAGTGAGCTGATCCTCGTCTGTCCAATCAGCTCACTCTTGTGACGTAACGCTAAGGGTCTCGTCCAATGCCTGTGCTGCTGTTTTTTGAATTCTGAAGGCGCCTTTATAAGACCAGAGCTTGCCTGAGAGATCCATTCATTTTTCGCTGTGACTGCTTTGGCAACACTGCTGTGCTGCATCCGAGCGTTACAGAGAGAGATTGTTCTGTTCTGTGTGAGACTGGTAAGCCTTAGCCTGCCATTTCTCACTGTGTACTTCATCCTCACTTCAGTGCTACTTAATTAATATATTTAATAATAATAATTTGATTAATTTAATTTTTTTAAAATTAATTTGTCATCAACTTTAGTGTAAGTGCTGTTGAGTTGACAGTGCACCCAGTGCCTCAGTGGCACTGGGGTGCCCTTGCCCTGGGCTGGCACTAGTGCCTATTGCCTGTCCTACTTAAATAAATTAAATAGAATTTATAAATTACAATTTAATAGAATCTATAATTTAATAGTTCATTATAATATTATATATATATATATATTTGTCAGTCATATATATATATATACTATAGTATACTAGTGTAGAGTGTACTGTAGACATTCATCTACTAGTGTCTAATTTAAAATCAGTAATATTAATTAATATAATTAATAATTGAATTCATTATAAAATTATATATATATTTGTCAGTTATAGTTAGTAATAGTATACTAGTGTAGAGTGTACTGTAGACATTCAGAACATCTACTAGTGTCTAATCTAAAATCAGTAATATCAATAATTCTCTAATTCTTTCTTATCTTAATAGTTAATTAAATTAGCTATAAATAAAAGTAATAATATTAATTAATTACTACTAGCGTATAGTTCAGCTAATCTTATTAGTACTGGTGCTGCAGCTCTATAGTTTGTGCTTTGTTTTAGCAACAGTAAGAGACCAAGTCAATTTTTCTTAATTAATCTTTCATTTTATTTCGTTTTGCTCACCTCAGTCCATCAGTGAAGTGAACTTGTTGGGCTAGTGAGTGCAGCCGCATAAGTGCTGTGTTTTTTTTTGATCAGCAAGCAGTGACGTTAACTGTTTTGCAAAGATTTTCTCATTTATTTTACATTTTATTTCAATTTTATTAAAAGTACCCTTAGTGTTTTGCTCACCTCAGTCCATCAGTGAAGTGAACTTGTTGGGCTAGTGAGTGCAGCAAGCAGTGAAGATAACTGTTTTGCTGTGACATTTTATTTTATTTCTAATTCTTTTCAAGAAAAATTGACTGTGACGAGCTGTACTAAGCAAAGCTTCAAGCTACTAGCTGTAGTACTAAAATAATTCTAATCTTCTTTAATCTTAATCTATAATATATTATAAATAATAATATTCTAATTCATAATCTATAATATAAGTAATTCTAATTCTAAATTCTAATTCATAATCTATATTCTTCTATCTATAATACATAATATATAAGTAAATTAGTTCTAATCTATTAATATTATATAACTTAATATTAATTAATAAATCATATACTGAATCTGATTTAACCTCACTTTAGCTTAGTGGGTTTGAGAGCGTCTGCCTAGAGGTAGACTTATAGTAAGGAAATATAGCTTTAGGCTAGCATAGTAGTAGGCTAAGCTCTTAGGCCCGTGTAAATTCAAATTAAAAATAAAATACTGCTAGTTATTAAATAGTTAATCTTGAGTTAATAATTTAAATAGCTTTAGGATTTTGGCAGATTGCACACAGCACAGTGCAGTAGTGCATAGTTTTACTTTTTAAGCAGTAGCACTGAAGAGAACTTCCTCTAATTTTTTTGTCTTTAATTCGTTTTTCCTTTTTTTTATTTTTATTTTTTTATTTTTTTTTTTATAGTTTTTTAAACACTACACTACACTACACTACACTACACTACACTACACACACAACACAAAATTTGAAATGGATCCTCCTTTTGGGACTAAGGAGGGACAAGCTCCATCTACCACCACCACCACCACCACCAGCACCACCACCAGTTCTAAGATGCAGCCTTTGCGTCAGTCTAGTCGGCCAAGTAGGCCAAGCTCTCGCTTATCATTTGGGGAAGCATTGCTTGAAGGATCATCAAGTAAAGGAAAGGCACCAAAAGCAGGCAGTAGTAGTGCGGCTAGGCCCACAAGCTCTATGGTTTTTTACGGAAAGCCTAAAGCACCAGAAGCACGTTCAAAGTTAAAGGGTAGCACAAGTAGTACCAGCCCAGTGACTAAAAAGAAGTGCCTTTTGCCCCAAGCAGCATCTTCCCCATCCACCAGCAGCATGCAAGGTACCAAGCAGAGCCAAATTAGCAGCAAGACTCAGAGGGCTCCCAAACCAAAGCGATCTCATTCCTTTGTAGGGAAAACCACCACCACCACCCCCACCTCTACCGCCTCTACCACCACTAGTGCTGCGCCTACTGTTCTCACTGGTACCGCCACGCCATGTCCTCCTAGTACCTCTAGCAAGCCACCAAGTCCTTACAAAATTTTTGTAAAGACAGTTAGAGAGAGGGCTACACATAGTGGAACTCCACCTAGCGAGGTAGCAGAGGAGCCTGAGACTGAGAGGCCAAGTGCAGAGTCTATTCTTCCTGCTCGCACTACTACTAGTCACGAGTCTCACGACGATATCAGTCTTAGCTCCAGCCTAGCAGGAATTCCATTCGATCTGGCTAATGAAGAGCTAGACTATGAGCCAGAGGAAGTAGAGGAGATGAGTGGTCAGGAATCAGATTCCTCAGGGAGCAGTGTCCAAATGACTAGTGCACAATTTTCCCCTGAGCCTCCACCTTCTCCGCTACGATCATCACCATCACCACCACCAGCAGCAGCAGCAAAACCTAGCAAATCTAAAGCAATTAGCAGTCCCACTATGGCCAGTACTGTTACCACCAGTCCCACCACCACTAGTTCTGCCTCTGTTCATCCACCCCGAGCAGTAAGAGCAGCACCCAAGGCACACTCCAAGGCTATGCGCGCCCCAATTTGGGAGCACTTTGAAAATGTTGAAGAAGGGCGCTATGGAAAGTGCAAACATTGTGGGAAGCTAATAAGCAGAGGGAAAGTGTCTGGCCATTTTACCAGTGCTAGCATGAAGCATCACCTCAGCACTCAACACAACGCTGTGCTATTGGGGAAAGATGCAGAGGTAAAACTTAGTGCAGGCAGCATAGCTGGTGGCCGTGGAAAAACCCCAACAGCTTCTTCTTCTGAGCCAATAGCAGCAGCAGCAGCAGCAACTAGTGCTGGCAGCCAGAGACCAAGGCAGGTTGGAGCACTGCATGCCCAGCCCACCCTGGAAGAATTTGGGGCATTCCACTCCAAGAGAACGATGCCCAAACAGCAGGCCAATAAAGTAACGTGACTTATTGGTCAGTTCATTGCTGTTGGAGGGGCATCCTTCTCCATGATTGAAGGGGAGCCTTTCAAACAATTGATGGCGGCTGTGGCTCCACAATACACAGTTCCGTCACGTTCCACTTTCAGCAGGAACATTGTCCCCTCGCTGTATCGGTCCTGTGTTGCAGCAGTGAAAGAGGAGCTTTCCAAGGCTGCTGGTCAGTGTGTTCATTTCACTACAGATTTGTGGAGTGCACCTAGCGCCCAGCATGCCTTTCTTTCTTTGACAGCACACTGGTGGCAGCCCGGTGTGTCTAAGGAAGTTGCTGCAGCAGGCTACCGATCATTCCTTCTCCATGCAGAAGTGATGGATGAAAAGCACACTTCCCAAAATATTCTGCATGCGATTAGGAAAATGTTTAGCCTTTGGGTGGGAGCAGAGGCGGGCACCAATGTTGAAGTTGGTTTTGTGGTAACTGACGGAGGTGCCAATATGGTGAAAGCGCTGCGAGATGGTCATATTGTTGGTGTGCGCTGTGCAGCCCACATCATCCATCTTGTAGTGAAGGCAGCAATGTCAGAAGGAACTAATGTGGCAGCAGTAGTTCTGTCCCGCTGCAGAAAGATCGCTGGGCACTTTCACCATAGTGTTAAGGCTAGCCAACTTTTGAGGGAAGAGCAAGAGAGGTCAGGTCTTCCCGTACACTGCCTACGTCAGGATGTCAGTACACGGTGGAACTCCACGTTAGACATGCTAGAGAGGATTTTGGAGCAGCAGAGGGCAATCCATAATCTTGCCTCAGAGCACAATATTGGGATTACCTCTCCATTGAATAGGGAGGATTGGACAGTGATCGCCCAGCTAGTGGCAGTCCTTAAACCATTCAGGGATGCCACAGAAAATTTAAGCTCAAACACTGCCAGTCTGGCCCAGGTAATCCCAGTGTTCTCCCATCTAGGCAGCAAGATGGATGTGTTCCTTGGAAACCGTGAGGCTGTTCAAGGTGGCACTCTACATCCTGACGTAGCAGCCATAGTCAGGAAGCTGAAGGATCTGCTAAAAGTACACCTTCGCAAGCGAATGGAAGAGAGTCCCGAAATGATGCTAGCGTGCCTTTGTGATCCAAGAATTAAGGGAAAGCTAGCTTTGAAATTCAATGTTCTCAGTAGCTACCGGGAGCAATTGGTCAACAAGGTGCGTGACTGGCAGCGTAAAATGGGAATGCTGTCCGAGGAGGGTGAGGTGCAGGAGGAGGAAGAGATGATGTGGTCTGCTACCCCTAGCAGCAGCATCAGCAGCAGTGCCACAAGCAGCACAACACAGCTGAGTGGAGCAGCTGCGTTTTGGGAAGAGGCACTTGGCAGTATAGTTGGACCATCTGACAGAGCTAGCAGCAGAAAGGAGAGTAGTGCTGCTGAAATGGTCAAACTTTACCTCTGTGAAGTTCCTTCTGCTCCTAATGTTGATCCTCTTAGCTACTGGGATGAAAAGAAGAGTGTGTGGCCTGCACTCTCATGGGTTGCGCAGCAGCTTCTATCATGTCCGCCAACCACTGTTCAAAGTGAGCGCGTGTTTTCTATGACTGGAAACATACTGAGTCCACAGCGCTCACGCATGGCACCTCATCTGATGGAGCAGATTGCCTTTCTTAAATTCAATCTGCCCAAATTGGGTTACCCAGCTCTTAGCTTGGAAAGTTAAATTTTTTCTCTCTAATGTTTAAGGTAGTTTCTCCCCCTGGTTGCACTTGCTGCGGTGTGGCAATGCCTGCTACCTCCGCTGGTGTAGCCAATTTACGCTAGGGCCTAGTGTCTGAGCTCTGTAAGTCCGCTCCCAAACGCCTAGGACTGACAGTCTTTGGATGCTTTGCCCTGGGGTGAAACAGGTGAGTGGGTCGTCAATTGCCCACTCATTCACCTTTTTCCGTTTCCAACGCTGCTGCTGGTGGTGGTGCCAGTATCTTTTGCCAGTTCGCTTCCTGGCTGAAATCATGCCTCAGATGTCCCTAATGGAAAGGGTAGTTTCTCCCCCCTGGTTGCACTTGCTGCGGTGTGGCAACGCCTGCTACCTCCGCCGGTGTAGCTAGCTTATGCTAGGGCCTTGTGTCTGAGTTCTGTAGGTCTGCTCCCAAACGCCAAGGACTGACAGTGCTTGGATGCTTTGCCCTGGGGTGAAACAGGTGAGCGGGTCGTCAATTGCCCACTCATTCGCCTTTCCCAATTCTGCTGCTGCTGGTGGTGGTGCCAGTGTCTCTCTTCAATGCCAGTTCACTTCCTGGCTAGTGTCATGCCTCGAATGTCCCTGATGGTAAGGGTAGTTTCTCCCCCCTGGTTGCACTTGCTGCGGTGTGGCAACGCCTGCTACCTCCGCCGGTGTAGCTAGCTTATGCTAGGGCCTTGTGTCTGAGTTCTGTAGGTCTGCTCCCAAACGCCAAGGACTGACAGTGCTTGGATGCTTTGCCCTGGGGTGAAACAGGTGAGCGGGTCGTCAATTGCCCACTCATTCGCCTTTCCCAATTCTGCTGCTGCTGGTGGTGGTGCCAGTGTCTCTCTTCAATGCCAGTTCGCTTCCTGGCTAGTGTCATGCCTCGAATGTCCCTGATGGTAAGGGTAGTTTCTCCCCCCTGGTTGCACTTGCTGCGGTGTGGCAACGCCTGCTACCTCCGCCGGTGTAGCCAGCTTACGCTAGGGCCTTGTGTCTGAGTTCTGGAAGTCCGCTCCCAAACGCCAAGGACTGACAGTTTTTTGATGCTTTGCCCTGGGGTGAAACAGGTGACCGGGTCGTCAATTGCCCACTCATTCGCCTTTTCCAATGCTGCTGCTGCTGCTGCTGGTGGTGCCAGCATCTCTTCTCTGCCAGTTCGCTTCCTGGCTAGTGTCATGCCTCGAATGTCCCTGATGGTAAGGGCAGTTTCTCCCCCCTGGTTGCACTTGCTGCGGTGTGGCAACGCCTGCTACCTCCGCCGGTGTAGCCAGCTTACGCTAGGGCCTTGTGTCTGAGTTCTGGAAGTCCGCTCCCAAACGCCAAGGACTGACAGTTTTTGGATGCTTTGCCCTGGGGTGAAACAGGTGAGCGGGTCGTCAATTGCCCACTCATTCGCCTTTTCCAATGCTGCTGCTGCTGCTGCTGGTGGTGGTGCCAGTGTCTCTCTTCAATGCCAGTTCGCTTCCTGGCTAGTGTCATGCCTTAAATGTCCCTAATGGAGAGGGTAGTTTCTCCCCCCTGGTTGCACTTGCTGCGGTGTGGCAACGCCTGCTACCTCCGCCAATGTAGCCAGCTTACGCTAGGGCCTTGTGTCTGAGTTCTGGAAGTCCGCTCCCAAACGCCAAGGACTGACAGTCTTTGGATGCTTTGCCCTGGGGTGAAACAGGTGAGCGGGTCGTCAATTGCCCACTCATTTGCCTTTTCCAATGCTGCTGCTGCTGCTGCTGCTGGTGGTGGTGCCAGTGTCTCTTCTCTGCCAGTTCGCTTCCTGGCTAGTGTCATGCCTCAAATGTCCCTTATGGTAAGGGCAGTTTCTCCCCCCTGGTTGCACTTGCTGCGGTGTGGCAATGCCTGCTACCTCCGCCAATGTAGCCAGCTTACGCTAGGGCCTTGTGTCTGAGTTCTGGAAGTCCGCTCCCAAACGCCAAGGACTGACAGTCTTTGGATGCTTTGCCCTGGGGTGAAACAGGTGAGCGGGTCGTCAATTGCCCACTCATTTGCCTTTTCCAATGCTGCTGCTGCTGCTGCTGCTGGTGGTGGTGCCAGTGTCTCTTCTCTGCCAGTTCGCTTCCTGGCTAGTGTCATGCCTCAAATGTCCCTTATGGTAAGGGCAGTTTCTCCCCCCTGGTTGCACTTGCTGCGGTGTGGCAATGCCTGCTACCTCCGCCAATGTAGCCAGCTTACGCTAGGGCCTTGTGTCTGAGTTCTGGAAGTCCGCTCCCAAACGCCAAGGACTGACAGTCTTTGGATGCTTTGCCCTGGGGTGAAACAGGTGAGCGGGTCGTCAATTGCCCACTCATTTGCCTTTTCCAATGCTGCTGCTGCTGCTGCTGCTGCTGGTGGTGCCAGCATCTCTTCTCTGCCAGTTCGCTTCCTGGCTAGTGTCATGCCTTAATTGTCCCTTATGGTAAGGGCAGTTTCTCCCCCCTGGTTGCACTTGCTGCGGTGTGGCAACGCCTGCTACCTCCGCCAATGTAGCCAGCTTACGCTAGGGCCTTGTGTCTGAGCTCTGGAAGTCCGCTCCCAAACGCCAAGGACTGACAGTGTTTGGATGCTTTGCTCTGGGGTGAAACAGGTGAGCGGGTCGCCAATTGCCCACTCATTCGCCTTTCCCAATTCTGCTGCTGCTGCTGGTGGTGGTGCCAGTGTCTCTTCGATGCCAGTTCGCTTCCTGGCTAGTGTCATGAATCAAATGTCCCTAATGGTAAGGGCAGTTTCTCCCCCCCTGGCTGCCTCTGTCTGCGGTGTGGCAACGCCTGCTACCTCCGCCGGAGTGGCCAGCTTACGCTAGGGCCTAGTGTCTGAGCTCTGGAAGTCTGCTGCCAAACGTCTAAGACTGACAGTGTTTGGGTGCTTTGCCCTGGGGTGAAACAGGTGAGTGGGTCGCCAATTGCCCACTCATTCGCCTTTCCCATTTTTCAATGCTGCTGCTGGTGGTGGTGGTGGTGCCAGCATCTCTTCTCTGCCAGTTCGCTTCCTGGCTAGAGTCATGCCCAAAATGTCCCTAGTGGTAAGGGCAGTTTCTCCCCTCTGGCTGCGTCTGTTTGCGGTGTGGCAACGCCTGCTACCTCCGCCGGAGTGGCCAGCTTACGCTAGGGCCTTGTGTCTGAGCTCTGGAAGTCTGCTGCCAAACGTCTAAGACTGACAGTGTTTGGGTGCTTTGCCCTGGGGTGAAACAGGTGAGTGGGTCGCCAATTGCCCACTCATTCGCCTTTCCCAATTCTGCTGCTGCTGCTGGTGGTGGTGCCAGTGTCTCTTCGATGCCAGTTCGCTTCCTGGCTAGTGTCATGAATCAAATGTCCCTAATGGTAAGGGCAGTTTCTCCCCCCTGGCTGCCTCTGTCTGCGGTGTGGCAACGCCTGCTACCTCCGCCGGAGTGGCCAGCTTACACTAGGGCCTTGTGTCTGAGCTCTGGAAGTCTGCTGCCAAACGTCTAAGACTGACAGTGTTTGGGTGCTTTGCCCTGGGGTGAAACAGGTGAGTGGGTCGCCAATTGCCCACTCATTCGCCTTTCCCAATTCTGCTGCTGCTGCTGGTGGTGGTGCCAGTGTCTCTTCGATGCCAGTTCGCTTCCTGGCTAGTGTCATGAATCAAATGTCCCTAATGGTAAGGGCAGTTTCTCCCCCCTGGCTGCCTCTGTCTGCGGTGTGGCAATGCCTGCTACCTCCGCCGGAGTGGCCAGCTTACGCTAGGGCCTTGTGTCTGAGCTCTGGAAGTCTGCTGCCAAACGTCTAAGACTGACAGTGTTTGGGTGCTTTGCCCTGGGGTGAAACAGGTGAGTGGGTCGCCAATTGCCCACTCATTCGCCTTTCCCAATTCTACTGCTGCTGCTGCTGGTGGTGGTGCCAGTGTCTCTTCGATGCCAGTTCGCTTCCTGGCTAGTGTCATGAATCAAATGTCCCTAATGGTAAGGGCAGTTTCTCCCCCCTGGCTGCCTCTGTCTGCGGTGTGGCAACGCCTGCTACCTCCGCCCGAGTGGCCAGCTTACGCTAGGGCCTTGTGTCTGAGCTCTGGAAGTCTGCTGCCAAACGTCTAAGACTGACAGTGTTTGGGTGCTTTGCCCTGGGGTGAAACAGGTGAGTGGGTCGCCAATTGCCCACTCATTCGCCTTTCCCAATTCTGCTGCTGCTGCTGGTGGTGGTGCCAGTGTCTCTTCGATGCCAGTTCGCTTCCTGGCTAGTGTCATGAATCAAATGTCCCTAATGGTAAGGGCAGTTTCTCCCCCCTGGCTGCCTCTGTCTGCGGTGTGGCAACGCCTGCTACCTCCGCCGGAGTGGCCAGCTTACGCTAGGGCCTTGTGTCTGAGCTCTGGAAGTCTGCTGCCAAACGTTTAAGACTGACAGTGTTTGGGTGCTTTGCCCTGGGGTAAAACAGGTGAGTGGGTCGCCAATTGCCCACTCATTCGCCT
Source organism: Spea bombifrons (assembly GCF_027358695.1). Lineage (NCBI taxonomy): Eukaryota > Metazoa > Chordata > Amphibia > Anura > Pelobatidae > Spea > Spea bombifrons. The sequence continues at coordinate 9,907,461 of NC_071095.1, forward strand.
TTCCCATTTTTCAATGCTGCTGCTGGTGGTGGTGGTGGTGCCAGCATCTCTTCTCTGCCAGTTCGCTTCCTGGCTAGAGTCATGCCCAAAATGTCCCTAGTGGTAAGGGCAGTTTCTCCCCTCTGGCTGCGTCTGTTTGCGGTGTGGCAACGCCTGCTACCTCCGCCGGAGTGGCCAGCTTACGCTAGGGCCTTGTGTCTGAGCTCTGGAAGTCTGCTGCCAAACGTCTAAGACTGACAGTGTTTGGGTGCTTTGCCCTGGGGTGAAACAGGTGAGTGGGTCGCCAATTGCCCACTCATTCGCCTTTTCAATGCTGCTGCTGGTGGTGGTGCCAGCATCTCTTCTCTGCCAGTTCGCTTCCTGGCTAGTGTCATGCCTCAAATGTCCCTAATTGTAAGGGCAGTTTCTCCCCCCTGGCTGCCTCTGTCTGCGGTGTGGCAACGCCTGCTACCTCCGCCGGAGTGGCCAGCTTACGCTAGGGCCTTGTGTCTGAGCTCTGGAAGTCTGCTGCCAAACGTCTAAGACTGACAGTGTTTGGGTGCTTTGCCCTGGGGTGAAACAGGTGAGCGGGTCGCCAATTGCCCTCTCATTCGCCTTTCCAATTTTTCAATGCTGCTGGTGGTGGTGGTGGTGGTGGTGGTGCCAGCATCTCTTCTCTGCCAGTTCGCTTCCTGGCTAGAGTCATGCCCAAAATGTCCCTAATTGTAAGGGCAGTTTCTCCCCCCTGGCTGCCTCTGTCTGCGGTGTGGCAACGCCTGCTACCTCCGCCGGAGTGGCCAGCTTACGCTAGGGCCTTGTGTCTGAGCCCTGGAAGTCTGCTGCCAAACGTCTAAGACTGACAGTGTTTGGGTGCTTTGCCCTGGGGTGAAACAGGTGAGCGTGTCGCCAATTGCCCTCTCATTCGCCTTTCCAATTTTTCAATGCTGCTGGTGGTGGTGGTGGTGGTGGTGGTGCCAGCATCTCTTCTCTGCCAGTTCGCTTCCTGGCTAGAGTCATGCCCAAAATGTCCCTAATTGTAAGGGCAGTTTCTCCCCCCTGGCTGCCTCTGTCTGCGGTGTGGCAACGCCTGCTACCTCCGCCGGAGTGGCCAGCTTACGCTAGGGCCTTGTGTCTGAGCTCTGGAAGTCTGCTGCCAAACGTCTAAGACTGACAGTGTTTGGGTGCTTTGCCCTGGGGTGAAACAGGTGAGCGGGTCGCCAATTGCCCTCTCATTCGCCTTTCCAATTTTTCAATGCTGCTGGTGGTGGTGGTGGTGGTGGTGGTGCCAGCATCTCTTCTCTGCCAGTTCGCTTCCTGGCTAGAGTCATGCCCAAAATGTCCCTAATTGTAAGGGCAGTTTCTCCCCCCTGGCTGCCTCTGTCTGCGGTGTGGCAACACCTGCTACCTCCGCCGGAGTGGCCAGCTTACGCTAGGGCCTTGTGTCTGAGCTCTGGAAGTCTGCTGCCAAACGTCTAAGACTGACAGTGTTTGGGTGCTTTGCCCTGGGGTGAAACAGGTGAGTGGGTCGCCAATTGCCCACTCATTCGCCTTTTCAATGCTGCTGCTGGTGGTGGTGCCAGCATCTCTTCTCTGCCAGTTCGCTTCCTGGCTAGAGTCATGCCCAAAATGTCCCTAATGGTAAGGGCAGTTTCTCCCCCCTGGCTGCCTCTGTTTGCGGTGTGGCAACGCCTGCTACCTCCGCCGGAGTGGCCAGCTTACGCTAGGGCCTTGTGTCTGAGCTCTGGAAGTCTGCTGCCAAACGTCTAAGACTGACAGTGTTTGGGTGCTTTGCCCTGGGGTGAAACAGGTGAGCGGGTCGCCAATTGCCCACTCATTTGCCTTTCCCATTTCCTTTTCCATTTCATTATTTTCCTTCTGATACACAACCAACCAAACATAACACACACAATAACACATATAACACACAGTGACATCACACATAACACACATACACACACACTTACAATGCACAAAACACAAGGACCTTTTCCTTGTTATTTGCCCTGGCCTTCACTCACTAATAGCATTACATTAACACTATAACTCACACTTCACCCTATAACATTTTTCCATCCACATACCTGCCAACAGACCCAACTTTTTCAGGGACAGTCCTGCTTTTTTCCAGTCCTGTCCCATCTAATTTAGCTAAACTAGGTATGCAAAATGCAAATACACATAGGTAGTTATAGCTCGGTAGGTAACGCTACTATAAACATTTAATAAATATAATCAAGTACTAAATAATAAATCTAACTTTAAAATACATTTAAATAAACCCCTATTTTTTTTTTAAAAAAACATTAAAATTAAATTATTATTATTTAGACATAATCCATCTTTAACCAAACCAGTGCACTGCTACTAATCTTAAACATAACCGTACATTAACCCTAAGCTATTTTTTAGTTCTTGTCCAACATTTTTCCATCAGCATACCTGCCAACACACCCAAGATTTTGGTGGACAGTCCTGCTATTTTCCAGTCCTGTCCAATAAGTAAGTTGGGTTGTTGCAAAGTATGCCATTGTAAATAGGTAGCAAATGTTAGGCATGTAAAGTGGTCCAAAATCAATTTAAAAATGTAAAATATTCCCTATTCTTTTATTAAACATCTATGGACAGTACACCTCGGTATGTGTGTGCAACTCTATTGGTCGTTTCGGCAGGGAGCTCGCCTGCCATCAACGAATGAAGTGCATTCTGCAGTTCTGCAATTCACTCGTTGATGCCAGACCAGCCCCCTGCCGAAACGACCAATAGAGCTGCACACACGTACCTTCACGGCAGCTGCTGCTGCTGTGATGTGTTATTAACCCCGTATTAACCCCTGCTAGGCAACCAGGAGGAAAACGAAGATTAAACGAGCACGAAGAATGTCCGCGAATATTCGCCCGAAGAGAAGACAGGAACGGGCGAATATTCGCGGAATACGAAGATTTTTTTTTCCCCGAAGACGAGCACGAAGACGAACACGAAGAGCCCCCTGGTGCCCAAGTCTAATTATTACTACCTTAATTTTGCAAATATACTACACACAACCTCCATGCTGAACAATAAGTATAATTTTAGGGGCGATGTTGGTGGGTCACAAAGTCGGTAGCAAGTACTCGTTCTATAATGGGGTTTGCTAATCAGATAACTGCTGGACGCGATTGATCGTTTATCATCATCAGTCATGCTTCGGCCAGGCTATGTCCATCTCTTTTGTAGAAGACAGAACACCACTGGTTAATGGGGGATAGCAAGTGCGATAATGAGTTGCACCCCCATGATAACGACCCCAGAGATACAACTTCCTAGGCTACCTGAATTACTCTTCAGGGGAGTGACTTCATGAAGGGGCGAGTCTAGCTGTGTGCATGGGTGGGGCTTGTTGCACACATGGACAACCTTTACTGGGTGGGGAGTGGGAGGAAAGTGGGTGGGGAGTAGGCAAGACTAAGCGCCATAATCCTCCCCAGAGGGAGAAGAAATTGCCCAGGAGACACCAAGTAAATCCCCTAGAGTTCCCAGGTATGGATTTAGGTCAAGCTTTATTCTTTCTTTGTATCTGATGATGATGATGATGATGATAATGATTTTTCACTAAGCAGTGAGCTCTGGGTACCTATTTTCTGGCTGTTAGGGAGAAATTGGTGATCAACTACAGAGACACAGCTTGAAATCCCGTTCATCTATTAAAACGGTTGAGTAGCTTTCCCATGTATCTAGAAGGCTGAGAGCAGGGCCGGCCCTATAATGGGGCAGACTGGGGCAATTGCCCCAGGCGGCACTTTACAAGGGGCGGCACTTTGCCGCCCCAAGCGCTTTTTTTTATAATTATTTTTATTTTTTTGAAGCGGAGGAGAGAGAGAGAGAGGGGCACCGAGTGGTTTTCGCTTACCCGCTCGGCGCCCCTCTCTCTCTATCCTCTGCGACGAGTCTCCCTGTTCGGTCCCGGTGCCGGCTTGTAATGCAGAGCGCCGGAAGTGACGTCAATTTCCGGCGCTCAGCATTACAAGCCAGCACCGTGGCAGAGCAGGGAGATTCGCCGCAGGACTGTTTAAAGGTAAGTACCGGGGGGGGATCGTAGATTATGGCGTCGGCGAAGTTTAAAATGCCCCCCCGGCGTCGGCGGGGGGGGGGCGTTTTAAACTTCGCCCCCCCCGGCTTCGGCGGGGGGGGGGGGCGGCGTTTTAAACTTCGCGCCCCCCCCCCCTCCCGGCGTCGGCGGGGGGGGGCGGCGTTTTAAACTTCGCCCCAGGCGGCGTTAAGTCTTCGGCCGGCCCTGGCTGAGAGTAATAGGAGCTCATGCTCATCCCACTTTTCTCCCACCATAAAACAGGCAAATGTCAATCTGATTGTTTACACCGGGAAATCTTCATCAGCGTTTAATTTAGTGCTTTCGTTCTGATGAGTTAATTCATATCTTTAAATTAGAGTTTGGTTCCCAAAGGATTTTCAGTTCACAGAATTTTTATTATACAGGCAAGCGCATTAAATCTCGCTTTTCAAGCTTTGAAAATTCAGTACCACAACACATTTATGGAACTAGTGTAGAGTACATAAAACCTAATTATTTTTTTCTGCAAAACTTGGCATTCTGATTACTTTCATTTCTTTGTCAATCACCATTTTCATTTCTTAAACTCATTGAATGAAGTTATTTGAAAAAAAAGTATAATCCTTCATCATTGCTGTTTATTGTAATGATTAGAATTTAAATACTTGATTGATTTTCAGAAGTTTCAGGGTCAGTTCAGACTTTAGATGAATAGAATGAAGGAGAAAGCTTTTTGTGCCTTTTATAATTACATTTTTTATGAAGTCCCAGAAGAATTGTTTTTTTTTATAAGGTCGCAACCATTCAGCCAGGTTATATTATTATTATTATTATTATTATTATTATATTTATTATTGCACGATGGCTCACTTTTTCTTACCTTCAGCATCTGTACCTTTTCATTAATATTTTGATTACTTAGAATTACTTTTTTTGCATTTATGTCTTATTTTTAAAATTAACTTTATTTTTTAACTTTGGTTCTTTTACCTTGTGTTCTTATAAATCAGGGCTTCTTTACTTATAAAGATATCAAGATTAAATGATAAAAACCAGGCCCAGACTAGCCTTATGGAACACCGGGCAAATGTCCAGTGGCCTGTTGGCTGATTGTGCCGCGGCCACACATATCGAGCCGTCGACTGCAATTATGTCATCAGACTGCTGCTGGCCTTAAAATGTCAGGGCTGCCCCCGTCATTGCCAGTCCGGCCCTGATAAAAACAGGCGCTGATTATTGAGCTGTAAAACCAGGAAGTGGGTTAGATATAGACCTGGATCTGGAAAACCAGGCAAAGGCCCAGTGGGCCGGTAGCCAATGGAGCTGCACACTTACATTTACAGATCCAGTGCTGAAGTTCGCAGCCACCAACTGGACATGTGCAGCCACATGCTGCGAGAATATTGTAGCAAATGACCATGCATATCCAGCATGTCCATTCCACATTTAGCGGCCTCCGGCCTTAAAGCACCAGGACCATTTTTCTTCCCCGTAGATAAGTCATTCTCAAAACTCTGCATTTAGAGGTGGGATTCCTGCAATGGTAGTCTGTTCGACCCCCCATGGGGAGAGTTTAATTGTAGTGAAAATGAGCTGTCTAGTAACACAGAGGACTGAAAAGGACTAAAGTCCAAGCTACCTGGTTTGTCCTACAGCTACAATGGTTCTCCACTTCAAACAGCCGAGTTTAAGAACATTTTAAAGTGATTCTAGGCCCACTGTGCCACTTAATCCACTTACATCTTTATATCTATTTACTAAGTAGCCAGAACTACTTAAGTACATAGCTTTAAGGACAATTGCAATGTTAAAAACCTCAAACATAACATTTCCTTTTGATAAACAGACCTAAAAGGGTCATAAATCGTAATCTTAGAAATAGAGACTTGACTAATGTGTTAATGGACGCTTAAGAGGAAATTGGTAACTGACACATCTTTATATCACGCGAAGGATCGTAAGAAAAAGCTCATCGTAAAATGCCTACGGCAGAAATGCAGCACATTAGAAGACTTGGGCGCTTAGTTTTATATAAATGCGACCGGTTCAACTGTGGAACTTTATTATCCCTTGTCTTGTTTTCTTCATATGGAAATTCAATCTAGGTTTACTTCTCACATGGTTTTTAATAATTTTGAATAATTAACTTTCTGTTTTCATCAATAAATCTATTTGCTACCAATAAGTTACTTGTTGGCATAAAAATGTATGTTGAAGGTCACCTTGAATATGTCATCTCCGCCATTTTGGAAATATTTTACCCACCGATAAAAGACAGCCTTACGGAAGCAATCACCAAAGGCCATTATTAACATTTGGAAGATTTGTGATCAGCTTGTGCTATTATTCACACAAATTTGATGCACAGACATTTTGTATCTATTTTTATTACTACTGGGGCAAAAGACACATCTGTCCTTGAATATACTTTTCTCAACACTGGGCGAGGTTAATATTTCTTCTTGGGGAAGGCATCCAGCCAGCTCCATGCAACAGGTCCCTCCGATGTGCTAACTGGGAAGGCCTCCAGGCGGCAGGTCCCTCCACTGTGCCGAGGAGGCTCCCGTTGGTGTCCCGCGATATCAGACTGACCCTTATCCACTACAGTGGCCGAATGCAGTTGCTCAAACCTAAAAGACTGAACAGAGGGGGAACTGGTTGGAGGGCAAATAATTCTTCTGAGACCAATGGGCTTTCTCGCTTGGGGGGACACACTATCCTACCCTGCACCAATGTCTCCTCTGCTACGCCGAGCGTGACACTAAAACAGGCAAAGATTTCAAACTTTTACATTCGTAAATGAGCTACTAATAACTAGGGTGACCACATTTGCACAAGTTTGTGAGTGCATTAAAATACACATACCTGATATTTGCCCCATTGCTTGACATTCTACACTATGGGTTTTTTTTTCCTTTTTTCCCAATTTTCTTTGGCCTGCCAACATATACACACTCTTCCCTTCAACAAAACTGAGGGTTGTTTAAATTGAGTCGGTGAAGACCTATATCCCTGTCCAGATACATATTATGTGCTGTGAGGAATAAAGAAAACCGTAGGGAGGAAAGGAGTACAAAGAGTTGACTTGAATCCATCCCTACTGTTGTCCACCTATAAAGCCACTTTGCAGAATATCCTCTTTGGATATTCTAATCTGGAAACTTCTTTTTTTTTCTTAATCGTTTCTTATCTCCAATAATTAACCCCTTCAGGACCGGGATTTTGATACTAACGTGTCGCTAAAGGACCAGAGCCGTTTTTGTGTTTTTGCCATGTCTTTCTTCAACTGTAATTTCTCTCTTATCAATTGGTGCACCCACACAAATCATATATTGTTTTTTTCAGCACAAGTAGGGCTTTCATTTGAAACCATATTAAGCTGGGTAGTACATTGTTTTGTTTGAAATAAACTGGAAAAAGTGGGGGAAAAATGAAAAAAAAGCATTTTTTTACAGTTTTGTATACATACAAATTGTACACACATTGAACCAATGGGAAAAAATTATCCCAAATATATTCATTAAGTTGTCCTGATTTGGAAACCACCCAACATGGCCAGGATTTTTATCTATTTTGACCAGTATAGGGCAAATATTGCAAGGCATGCATTACGTTTTTGAAATGTAATTTTTTTCAAATTTGGCATTGTAGTCTAATAACTGCAATAGTTGTCACAGATACTGATTATCCCCCCAAAATTATATGTTTATGAACAGTAGATAAGTCAAGGTGTACAACTAGGGTCATTTTGACACTTTTCAAACAGGGATTTTATCGCCAATTGCTGCCAAATTTTGAGGTATTTTTATATTGTTTTGTTTTTTTTGCATATGTTGCAATGTTGCTTTAGATTTTATATTATATTTTGTATAGAATATGTGCAACTGCAGAAAAAAACACCAAATTGTGTTCACCAACATCCCCCGGTTCCAACAAGACCTCACATGCATGGTTCATGCAATTTTTGAGGAAGCTATGAGGGCAAAACTGGAACATGCGCATTTTAGTTTTCAAATTTGGAATTTTCAGAAATTGGTTTGCTGAGCCCATATCCCATTTGGGACATTTTGGAAGCCCCCCACTGTAAATTACCCCATAAAAGTATATATTTATGAACAGTAGACGAGTCAAGGTGTTCAACTAGGGTAGTTTTGACAGTTTTCAGCCAGCCATTTCTTCACTGATGTCTGCCAAACTTCACAGGGAAATTATTTTATTGCATTTTTAACGCATACATTTCAATGTTGCACTGAATTTCTTGCACAGCATAAGTGCAACAGTGGAAGAAAACACCACATTTTGTTCACCAACATCCCATGATTCCAACAAGGCCTCACATGCATGGTTCATGCATTTTTTGAGGAAGCTATGAGGGCAAAACTGGAACATGTGCATTTACATTTTTTTAAATATTTTTTTTTTATCAGATTACTTGTAAGTGACAGGTTTAGGCCGCTGACATCAATCAGGGAGACCGATCAATAATCAGCGACTTAAAATGTCACCGACAAGTGATCAGGTAATAATTATGATTTTTTTATTAATTAATAATTTGTGTTTTTTCATAATTAACCTAGATGACCCCTCTCTCTTTGTAGAGCAGGGTCATCCATGGGCTGCCATAATGATCCGATCACTCCTATTGGCCAGGAGCGATCTGATCAGCCCAGCCCAGCATTTGACCTGGAAGCACCCTGGACTTTCAGGTCAGTGCTGTTATTTTTTTTTATTATTATTATTTTATTAATTATTTATTTATTTATTTTTTTTTTATTTTTTTTTATTTTTCTTTATTATTATAATTATTTTTATTTTTTTTAACTCTTTCAATGCTGATGCTCCATTGAAGCACAGCATTGACTGATATTTAGTCCCCACAAGCTTGTGGGGACTAATATTAACCCCTGCAATGCTGCGATGGGGGGTCATGCACAATCGCAGCATTGAAGGGGTTAATTGAGGAACAGGGGGGGTAGGGGTTAACTGAGCAAGGGAGGGGGTGGGGGGGCTGGTCTCCACACTCATGTGGAGACCAAAGAACCCTGTCTCCCTGTCCCTGAAGCTGCCTCTGGCAGCTGGGACACAATCTCCAATAGACTGGAGATTGTAGGGGAGGAGTCTCTCTGATCAGTCCTACAGGACTGATCAGAGGACTTCTGGGGGGTCGTTTTTGCTGTTGCTGGTCTGCCTGGGCTTCCAGGCAGACCACCAACAGCAGAGCCCCCTACAAAACGGCAATTAACCCCTTCAATGCCGCGATCGCGGCATTGAAGGGGTTAACGCTGCACTGACGCTCTCATGGAGCGATCAGGCAGCAGGGGGGTGTTGGATCAGGTCCCCACACTTGTGTGGGGACCCATTCAACACCCCCCCCCCTTCCCTGAAGCTGCCTGCGGCAGCTGAAACCGCGATTGCAGATTTTTCTGCAATCGCTGTTTCTGCCTACAAAATCACTCCGTGGGAGTGATCGTAGGCTTGGGGGCGGGTTTAGACAGGCTGTGCTGTCTGCCCAGGAGTCCTGGGCAGACAGCGGCAGCAGCGCCCCCACGATCACCGCGATTGTGGTGATGTGGGGGCGTTTTTTGGAGGAGACGTACCTGGTACGTCCCGGTCTACCGGTGACTGTTAACCAGGAAGTACCAGGTACGTCCCGGTACGGAAGGGGTTAAACTCCATTGAACTATGCCCTTAAGGACAACCCATTAATGACAATGCATTGTCAGCCCGTACATATACCGGCTTTGTCGTGAAAGGGCTATACGTCTATTGATTTTTGTCTGCTTCTATCTTCTACTGTCCTCCTGGACTCGCTTGATCTAAGGAACCCCTTTTTCTTTCACCACAGTATCTATTGAAATCTGTTCTGCAGTTTTGCCATTGATCATTCCGAGAGAACCACAGATTGACGTTCCAACTCACTTAGAATAAGGATATTGACATCTTTTTCTCCTAAAAAAAGTCGATACTATTAAACATGAAATGACTCAGAATTATACTTTAGCAGTCGTCACTTGGCTCGCAATTTTGTCTTAGTTGCAATTTAGCCACATTTTGCATTGATTTTTTTTGAACACTAGAAAAATGCACTATATATACTCGCCCTATTTACCTTTAGAACTAGGTTGCTTTAAAATGAATCTGGTCTGATCAAGGGCTCCAGTTTAATATATATTTATATACACGCATATTGTCATTTTAAAGGTACTCTGCTGTTTTAAGATGATCCATTCCATTTTTGAATTTAATGGGGCTCGGAGTGCCAGAGCAGAGTCTTTAGGTCTTCATGCCCACCCAGAATGTCACAGTAACAGAATCTCCGTACAACACGTGTTACAATATTGAACAGAGACTTATAAAGAGATGGTTTACAGAAGCTGGGAGATACTCTGTAAACATTGAATTCTTCGGGTGAAATTTCCTGGAGGGATATTGAATTTAACACATAATTAAGGTTTCGGTTTCTTGGTTGATTAAAACTAACATGTTGCATAGTTATAGTAATTTACTGTCACTTGCCTACAGCAGCTTCTTGTATTTTATTTATTCTTGCTACATTTTTTAAATATTCCACTCTTTCTGCTATCTGTGTGTTTTTTTATGTTTCTCTACTCTTGGGTCACCTGCTGCTGCTGCTGAGTCTTTGCCAATTCCATCATTTTTTTCTATGTTCTAACTGCAAACAGGAGGAATTTGTACTCTCGGAGAAATAAGGTTAATAAAAAAAAGGGCAAATACCCTGCCCCTGGCCAGTATGAAGAAGGGAAAGATCACAAGGTTTGAAGGGCTTGACAAGTTAATCAAAAGCTGTAAAACAAGTTGATTAGTCTCAAAGAAACACTTTTTAACATACTAAGACATATAATGTGCAAAAAAAAAGGTTTTACACTTATTTAAAACAAATCAAGTATCTGTTCGATATTCACTTTAAAAGGAAACCAACATTAAACATTTACAGCAAGTTTTTTTTTTACCTTTAATGGTAGTTTAGTTGTGGATATACTTTAAATATTTAATGCGGTTCTAAATTAACGTAGTGTATCAACCCTTTCATGCTGCATTGGAATGGATCAAAGAATATCCACATCCATTTTCTAGAAGAAAAACAAAAATCTGTCTTCAAACTGTTCTGGTTGATTGGTTTGGGTCCAATTTGCAAATCCAGGATTAACAGTTTTATCAGCATTAACTATTCTCTTTGTAAAAGGTCCAATCAAATCTACATGCAATCAAGGATGTTGATAATCACCATACTATATGAAAAATATTGCTAAAGTTGAGCATAAGCCAATGATTGAAAATTTTGGAGAAAAAAACATTACTTCATATTTTGCGGAGAATACAAATAAAACCCTAAGTGCTGTAAATGGGCATAAACCTTAATCAGTCGTTGGTCTTGTCTTAGATTCGGGAGCCATTTGTCTATCCCATAATCTGTCTATCTGCATGTTTAAATTACCTGTTTCTGTGAAAATTTCTGTAAAAATAGAATATTGTAATGGGTTTTGCATTGAGTTACTTTGTTCCAAAATTAAAATTGTGTAGCAAAAAAACTAAAAATGTTCATCTAAAATTCATGGACTCATTCCCTCACACTCTCTCTCATTCTCATTCACTCTCTCACGCTCTCTGAATGCCTCCCTCCCTTCTCCTCCAACTGTTTCCGCTTCCGTGTCTCACAGCCAGGCCCGGACTGGGACAAAAAATAGGCCCGGGCATTTAAGCCTGAGCAGCCCATATTTATTTATTGTTAAAGCCCACCCGTACCATCTTTGCATTTAATCATTCACACAAATCATTAACACATTCATTAATGCAGTCTCACAAATCATTCAAGCAATTCATCCTCACATGAATTCATTAATTGTCATACGCATTCACACAATTCATCTACACATTTATTCATTCATTCTCATACGCATTCACACTACCTCGTCTCTTCATCTTATCTGCCCCTTTTCACTATGTAACCCCCCTTCCCCACTTCTCAATATGTACCGCCTCTATCTATCCCCTCTCCCCCTTTCTCACTATCTAACCCCCCTCTGCCCCTTCTCACTGCACCCCCCTCCCTCACCCTACTTACCTTGTTGCCGGAGCAAGCAGCAACTGCGACCGCGCCTGTGCCAAGGCAGGATTGACTTAGGGGCTGATGGAGCTGCAGCTCCAGGCCCCCACCTTAAAATAGGACCAGTCAGGACTGGACTGACTGGTCCTATATAGCCGCATTAACGCAGAGCTCCTTAAGCCCACCGCAACTACCCCCTCCTAACTATCTACCCTCTCCCTCTTTGAAGTTCACTTACCTTTCAGGAGTCCTGCGGTGGGGGTGCAAGGCCTCTGCCTCCCAGCTCTGCCACTGTATGGAACAGTATAGAGTGATGGGAGTTATGATGTACTTTTAGAGCATAATTAGATCATGAAAAAGACATTGGAAATGGTACAGCATAACACCCATCACTCTCACACACTTACCAATCCACACGTATACCAATCCACACATATATACCAATCCACACACATATACCAATCCACACATATATATACCAATCCACACATACACACCAATCCACACACATATACCAATCCACACATATATACCAATCCACACATATATACCAATCCACACACATATACCAATCCACACATATATACCAATCCACACACATATATACCAATCCACACACATATACACCAATCCACACATATATACCAATCCACACACATATATACCAATCCACACACATATATACCAATCCACACACATATACACCAATCCACACACATATATACCAATCCACACACATATACACCAATCCACACATATATACCAATCCACACACATACCAATCCACACACATATACACCAATCCACACACATATACACCAGTCCACACATATACCAGTCCACACATATATACACCAATCCACACATATATACACCAATCCACACATATATACACCAATCCACACATATATACACCAATCCACACATATATACACCAATCCACACATATATACACCAATCCACACATATATACCAATCCTCACATATATACCAATCCTCACATATATACCAATCCACACATATATACCAATCCACACACATACATACACCAATCCACACATATATACACCAATCCACTCTCACTGAATGATTTCCTACCTTTCCTCTTTGCTCCTTACAGCTCCTTTTCCTCCTCTTCGCTCCTCTTCTTCAGTTCTTCTCTGTCTTCTTCCGGGTCAGAGGGCACGGACAGCGGTGGGCGCGGCTTCAGTGTTGTGCGCCGGGATCTGACAAGAAACCCCGGCGCACAGCAGCTGTTGCCGCACGGATCACAAGGGAGTGGTATCGGAGGTCTTTAACAGACCTCCGGCTCCCTTGAGTGATTTTAAGCCGGGTTGAACCCGGCTTAAAATCACTCAAGGGAACCGGAGGTCTGTTAAAGACCTCCGATACCGCTCCCTTGCGAGCCTGCTCCTCCAGCGGCGGACATTACTGTCCGTCTCTGGAGGGGTTCCGGGTGCCGCAAGTTGGCACCCCCTGATGAGCGGCACCCGGTGTGGACCGCCCCCCGTCGCGCCCCCTGGAGTGTGGCGCCCTGCTTTAAGAGGCCGGGAAGCATCCTCCATGTTAAATAAAGTTAAAAAAAACCCCCGATGTTTTAATTTAAACCCTGTGCGGCCGCAGACCCATAAGGCCGGCCTTGGTGGGGACTTCCTGGCCCCTTAGAGTGGCGGACCCGGTCGCAGTTGCGGCGGGCTTAAGGGGCAGGTGCCCCTTATGCCCTGCGTTATTGCGGCCGTAGTTAGGGTAGGGGCCTGGAGCTGCAGCTCCATCAGCCCCTAAGTCAATGCGGCCCTGCTGTGGCCCGGTGTGCCCGATGGCCAGTCCGGGCCTGCTCACAGCTCTACTTTTTCTCTAGCATATTCTTGTTCTTCGTCTGCTTGTTCTTCTCTGCTATGTCTTCCATCTTCTTTCTTCACCTACATCTTCATGGACATGACCTTCCCATGAAGATGTAGCCATTGGGATAGAGAATACAGTTAATGGCAAGTTACACATGATAAAATCCAATGTTATGCTAATTTTAAATCACTGTACTCTGCTCACCTGATTCAGAATTTTCTTCCTATTTCATTTTGACTTAAAAATTTAATATCACTTCAAATCGCAATATTTATTTCACTGCTTCACTTAATATCGTAGTTTCTTTTTTCTCCTCTTTATATGTCTTATTATTGTCATCTCCTATGACTGAGATGCTAGTACTTTGACAAGCGACATAGTGTCACTTTCCTCATCTGCTTGTATTTGAGTAAACTCTTATAAATGTAATCATTTAAGTATTCTAAGAATTCGTCAGAAGGATTTGCTTTTCTATCTGTCAATATGTCATCTCCTCTGGGTTGTCTGTGTTCAACCCACATTCTATCACCTCGGAACTAAAAGCATAAGACGTGTATATAATTTCTACCTATGTATCATATTAAAACTATTTGTGAGATTCATCCCTGCTATTCTGAAATCACTTTTTTTCTAATGATACATCCATTGTTAGTTTCTTTGCTATTGTTCGGTATACCTATCATTATGTTCAATTAGTTTGGAAAGAAAATTGCTCGTAAGTAGAAGAAAATTATACGGTACAACCTTGTAGGAAAAAATAAAGAAAAAAAAGTGCTTTAGCATTAGTATATATTCTTTCATCTTTGAGTCAATGTCAATGTCCAAGATGGAATAAAATGCCATTTTTTGTGTAATTGTTCTTGTTGAAGGATTCTATTATTCCCTTTGGAAGAGAAATTTATACCGAGGCACACGCTTTGAAAGTGTTAAATCTAGATGCTATTATCATTATTTACTTTGTTTCCCGATGACAGCATTCCTTAATTTGACACAGTGGGGGATCATGAAATACAAGTGTATTGTGATGTCCTAAAGACTTTCTGTAAATAATTTGAAATGAAATCACCGCCAGCTGACATACAAAGGGCATTTTCAACTTATTTACAAAAAACATTGTAATCTTGTTGCTCTAAGGACTCTGTTAGATGAGCAGTAAATTTCAGTAGCAGTCACCGGTATATAATATCCAACGGAAAGAGAGGAAAAGGCAGGTAGTGAAGCAATTGCCTCCTTGGCTGCTCCAATTTGGTGATTTTGGGATACTAGCAGCAACCCTTTGTTTTGAGTGTGATGTACTTGTAATTCCATATATAGCCACTAGGGTTCCAATGTAACATGTAATTAAAGGAACATTTAAGTCATGACTGCATCCTTCGTCTAATCCTTTCATGGGTTTCCTGTACGGTCCACTAGGGACAGAGTATAATAGCCTCTGCATGGTATATTATCTGTCAATTGTGCCAATCGCTTGCCTCCAGAGCTAAATGTTACCAGCCCTTCCTCGATAATATTGAATATCACTGGGAAAATTTAAGATGAAGTCACGTTAAATTACTCTTTCGATCCTCAAAGACCCAGAAAACAATAATAGTCCATTAAGGAATTTTTTAGGGGTGAGCATGGCACATCATTTCCTTAAGCTAAAAACTATATTTAATTTAACTTACCTTTAACACTCATATTAATTCATGGTCCTCTGGAACACTTCTGTCATCTCCTCTGCACCTGGAAGCCTCGTGGAGCCCGGAATACTGAGCCAATGATATCTCATTCAACGTTCCTTGTGTAAAAACAAAACCTAGCCTTATTTTCCAACTGTGATGATCTACAAGCAAATAATGGAGAGCAACTTTGCCAAAAGCAGATAAAGGGTTATATTAATTATATTAATCACCTTAAATGAGAACACTATGCTTCTGATTACAGATTGTATTGTTCATTGAAATCTGATCATGGAATACACAACAAAGTTGTCCCATCAAGGCACTGTTATAAAATTAATGTGCAATCACATGTATGCATTTCATAAGGATTTTCAAGTAACGACACTTGCCCTTTTAATCTTGTTTTGGCCTCTGCCTCAGTATGGAATGCATAAAGATGTGCAAATTGGTTTTAGAACTTAGAACAATAAGAGTTTTTTGTTTTGTTTCTCTTTTTACTTTCAGATTGTGATTTTTCAATCTCAAAGTGTGACTTTTCATCCTCACCTTACAAAGTTTTGTCCGCAGAACAGATAACAGCCGAGACTGAAGGGCAAAAAGAGTTCTACTATGAAATGATCTAAAACCAGCGCACGTTCGCAATTTGATTAGAAAACAAATTCGTTTTTTTTGTTTAAATTTGTTTAAAATTCTTAACTAGATATCTAATTAGTTTTTAATTTTGTCTCTGCCGGAGCAACATTGCTTTGTCAAAGATCAATAATTTTATACCTGATATCACTGATATTTTTATCAGTGAAGATCATAGACACTTTGATACATAATCGTTATGAGAATTTTTTATTGTCGCCATATTATAATATAGATTCCAAGACGTTAACTAACAATATGTCACAATAATTATACATTAGCTTTACATATTTTTTGTATGCCGATAAGTTTACATATTAACAAAACAAAATTGAAATTACCATTTTTTTTAATCATGTCCTCTGCCATGAATCATATCTTGAAAATGGTTAACCCTTTCCATTGTGTCACAATGTATATCCTTGGTATAAAAAAGAAATTAAAAAAAGTCCAGCGCCCTGTCTCTCTCCTCAGCACACACATTAAAAAAAACCATCCAATTTACTTTGTGTTAACAAGTCTCACAAAATATCTCTTCAATTTAAATGTGTAAAAACGATTTCTACAATCTGTTAGTGAGGAATGCCCAATTGCGAGATAAGAAATTCAATTATGTTTCTCTAGGAAAAAAAGAAAGAACTTCTGGCCCAAGGATCTGTTTTCTGCTTTGATAATGTTTACTCTGAAAAATTTCTTTTTCTGATTTCACAATTTTTATGCTAATTTCTTTTTAATGTAAAACTATCATTGTAGTGAAATGTATTATGTTTTGTATTTATATATTTTGTGTGTGTGTGTTTGTAGTGAAGTCCACCTTGCCAGAACGCCAGCAGCCTGGCAAGGGGTCTACGCCTCCTCATTTTATAAATGTATCCTACAGAACCCCATGAGCCTGGGGAGGGAGTACAATTAGGAACTCTGCTTCCCCGGGTTACTTCCCTGTCCCTGAGTGGGAGGACAGGGGGTGATTATTCCCCCTTTGGTTTATAGTTATATTTATTTTTTTAAACTTATTTATTAATATTGTCAAGGTTGATTGTTGTGCTGAATATTTACCATTCATTCAACTTACACGCTCTCACATGCCCTCACCTAAAACTTGCAAAATGTTCAGTCACAGGTGCTGTCATGCACTCATAAACAACTCATATTTTAGTGAATCTGTGAGTTGTTTTGCAAGTTTAAGCCTCCAAGGGCATGCATACTCAGTTGAGTTAACCCTTAACTGGACTGACCACTTTACATCTTAGTGAACAGACCCAACTAATGTTTTAGTGTAACCTTTAAAATTTTTATCAAGGAAACTTTTCACAATAGAAAACAAATAATAACAATAATAAAACAACTGTTTTTTGTGAAGAAAATAACAGTAATACAAAAAAAATCTATGGATTGCTTTTTCTCTGCAAATACACCAGATGCTGTTTTTTTCTGCTTTAAATTACAGAACAGATGTGTGCTCTTAAGTAAAATTTCAAGTGCAATCCCCTCCTTAAAACTTTTTATTTTAATTTTGTTTTTAGCTTTTCTAGTGAATACCTAAGGTGCAATTTGCTAATTAGTGCCAAAAGCACGTCTAATTCGCCATCTACAGCGATTCTTCAAATATTGCTAAGATTACATTTTCTGGAGTTATTCCTGTAAAGGTTGTTTTTCTTCTTTTTCTTAAATCAACTATAAATAAATATATTCAGTTTATTAAGTAAAATACCATAGAAACATATAATTTTTGGAAAGAGGTTGGGTATTCAATTGTACTAAGAAGTGTTTCTAAGAACTAAGAATTGTACTAAGAAGTGTTAAGCAGAGTAGGTGGAACAGCATATTTAATGAACCAGCCCCCAGAATTATATATTATATATATATATATATATATATATATATATATATATATATATATATATATATAATACATATTGAAGTCCATTTATTTATTTATTAAGGTCACCCAAGCAGCAGCCAATCACACACATATACTACCAAAACATCAGTGTTCAGATATCATACATGTGATTGGATGCAGCTACCCTCACTACTTTTGATGGTGGTCTACTTTCCTCAACTGAATTTGGTGTTTTACTGAGCTTGTGCAAGAAGCATACTGAGGTATGCTTCCTGCTTTCAGTAGAAGCAGTTGGGGGAGGAGCAAAATGAGACAGAAGTCTAATTTTCTAACTCTAATAACCAAAAAACCAGTAAAATGCACTGGAGACCATTCAAAATGGACTCCTGAATACAAGAAAAAATAGGACTGGAGGGCATATATTATTCAGTGTTTTGTTGTTTTTATGTTAATCTGGTCTCTTACATTAACCTAAGTAAAAAAAAAGTAAAAAAGGTAGGTAAAAAAAAGTGACCCATTTTACACATTTACTTGTAACTAATAAAAAAATACAAAAAGTATTAGATACGATAGGTATTAAACAATTAGACAATTCTGCATGTTTATTATTATACACCTTTATTTATTATTTAGTTCGGCAGTGTCTTTTTCTAGACTAATAGCCCATAGCTATTCTTGGTAGTAAGTTTTATACTTTAGTTAAAGCTTTCACAAGGTATTGCGTGATTATACTGTTCAGCACGTAATTTCATATTACCATCTGTACATTAGTATTTTATAACTGCTCCTAAAGTCAGTTTTTATAATTTTCCAATATTTGTTCTAAATGTTGAAAATGCATATTTCTACTGATATTGCCCTCGCAAGAATTCACCTAGCTGTAAGCATGAGAGGCATGTAGGTTCTTAACAGAGTAAAATTTATGATTAATTCTCATGCTAATTAAATCAACATAAACTAAAAAACAAGGAGTTTAGCTGCCAAAACTGCAAAAAAATTTTGCTGACATTCAAAAACCTTTGATGCTTATAGAGAATACTGAGTGGGACTTGTTACTTTGCAAGTATATTAAAATTCTTCGATTTTCCTAATCTATAGGTCAATGATGGATTGCCATAACTTTTAGTAAACCAGATTTAAAGCTATGCTTGAAATAAATGATATCATAAATTAACTATTTGTTATAGTATTGTTAGCAACATAAAATGGACTTATGTCAACATCATTATTATTTATGATTATTATTACTATCATTATTATTACTACTATTATTATTATTATTTAGCAAATTTACTGGTAATAAATTTGCAACTGCCTTAACATGTGACTTTGTCTAATAATGACATTATGTACTCATTTTATCTTTTAAGTATTTTACATTTATGGCCTAAATTACATTTATTTATACATTCAAGAATGTATTTGGCATGTTAATAAATGGATTTCAACATATCAATTAAAGTCACAAAAGTTACCCTCAATTACTGCAGGGAAACGTACTGTCGCTGCACCATTACCCAGTTCATCTCTCGTGTAGTATAGGAGTAATTAGCAACAGCATGAAAACACTTGGACGCTTACATAATAATCTAACTCTGCAAGCTAATTAAGGTGACATTTTAAGTAGCGATGAGCACATTTAAATTTTCAGAATCTGAATTCCTCCAGGTTTTGCTGCTTCAGATTTTAATATTTTCCACATATTGGCCGAGTTGCGTGATAGCTGAATATTTTTTTTATTCCTGTGAATTTTATATTAAAATATTAAATAAAAATAGTTTATTAAGAAAATGGATAGAAATGATAGAAATAATCATAAAAAATAACTATATGTCATTTTTGGAAAGGGCTGATCAATAAGTGGCTTTAATTAAGGAAAATGTAGTACATACTAATAACATTTAGGAAAACTTAGCCAAAGTCAAGGAGAAAAAAAGCTATGTTTTTTGCAATATATCATTAATGCTTGGTAATGTGGAAATCTAGTGTTTTATTACATTCATTAGTGTACAAGGGAGGGTCAAGGGGGAGGTTATCTCTGGGTTTTTCTAATTTAAAGATTTTCTTCTTCGTCTGAAGCTTCTTGTATGTGTTTGTGTTTAGTTGCAATACTGCTGACAACCACTAGGATAACTAGCATAACTAACAAGGTTCTTTTGGTAGCATTTATTCCAAATTCAGAGGTGAGTGAGTGGCAAAGGAGGGGCTTGACTTTCATTATTCCAGAATGCCAAATGGGCAATGGCCCTTACTTACATTTCAATGAACAGAGTGTTTTGGAATTGTCTTGGGGTCAGACAAGCCCTTTACATAACGCACTGCTTGTTATGAGTATGAGATCAACGTACTGAGGAACACCTTGCAGTAGGCTACATGGAGCTCTTCCTCTGTTGTTGGAGTATATTCACAAAGCGGCAGGGGAATGGATTGCCGCAGGTACTACCAGGGATAGCCCGAGAGACCTTTTAATGAGTGGAGAGAACGGAGGAGGTGGGCAAGGATTGGGCATGGCCAGAAGCCACTTTTGTGCCCACAGAAAGAAGAAACTGGCCTAGAGAACAGGGGAAGCAGGGCTTCACCTAGAGCGTTCCCGGGTATGGGAATTACCCTGTGAGCACATGCATCATACATACGCATACAAAGCTTCATTTCTTTGCCATTTTGTGTCTTAATGATGAAATACGGCACAACCCAAACTCAGACTAATCACACGGATGTGCTATTTTAATTAGCTTCTCACATAATTGCTAATTTAAGATTATGCATATGTAGCTTAATAGCCAATTAATGAATCCAATTAAGTTTCTACTGACCTTTGAGAAGACACATTGGAAGCACCAAAATTACTTCCTAAAGACTTCTCAAATTCGATATCCAGGCTACGCACATTCCAAAAATTAACAAAAATCTAATTAGTAAATGAACTAGCCAAAAAAACAACTCAACATATTTATTGAAAACCAGGCGTTTTAGAATTGAAATTGAGTAAACTAGAATATGTATTAACTATTATTGGAAAAAGAAACATACCTGCAGTCCACAATGTAATATAATTCATGGAAAAAGGTCTAAGGTCAGTTCAAAACCTATTCCAGACTTGAAACACTCCGAGGACCTGAATGAGGCCCAATCACATGCAGAGCTTCTCCGAATGCTTTATTCATACAAAAATATAAAAATCCTTATTTCTTTTGAACTCAGCACAGATGGCGTCATGCAGCCTCTGTGTTTCTCAAAAATCAATTTTATGGTAGATAGAAAACAAATCTACATGTTAATTTATATTTATTTAAAATTGACGGGAAGCAGATTAAAATCCATATGACCCACTGACTGTTTTTTTGTTTTTTTTTTTTTAAATAAAGCTGATCAAAATCGTTTTTAGCTAAAAATAATAATAATAATAATTTGCGCAATCAGTGTGGTTAACTTGGTCCTAGCCATCTTGTAAAGGCTACATTTTTGTAGCTAAATCATGGAAATTGAAAGAGAAAATTGCAAGCTTCACGGGACATTTCTTTTTTAATCTCGATGTAATAACATCGTATGATTGAGTTTGTGCATTAGCCCTGGTACTAGCAGCAGCATAAAAAATGTAAATAAATGATCATTTTTCTTCTATTCAAATTACTAAAAGTTTAACTCGGCGATGTGGTTCAATGCGCTATATAATGGATGCGGCCCAAAACAAACCTAGATTAGTAGATGGTTCCATGGAACTTAGAGGATCAACTCAGTAGGATGTATGCCAACTCGTAAAATGAGCTCTGCTTCCTGATTGGCTGCTCATTGAACAACCACTAAAATCTGTGAAACGTTTTATAACTGGTACGGATTAAATGATGCAGGAGGAACTTAAATTAAACGTGGGTTTTAGAAAAAAAAATACTAAGAATTGATTACCGTCTCCTGTCTACTTAATGTGGATTTATGGAAAGCCTAAATGCAATGATCTAACTTACATGGGCGGATAAGTTCACAACCCTTATCAACTATGGATCATCGTAGTACAGAAATTGCCAAAATTGTATCAAGAGCTATTGAAAAATTCATAAGCTCCAAAGTACCTTCATACGCCTGCGCTTAAGAGTTTGAAAGAGGCGTCAAATCTCTTTGGATTTTCACATTGACACAGAACCACAAGGGATAGACACTATGCCATGTGGTGCAACATAACATCAAAGCATTTACTTCAGTATAAACTCTCATGCAATATGTTAAAGCGATCCATATTTTGAGCTTCGCACCAGAAGATCTCGTTGTTTTCCAAAGAGTCATTGGGTAACTACTTTAGTTGCCCAATCAGTTATCTATGATGTTGGGTTCAACCTAATTACTTTCTCAGAGAAACCCATGGGCAATCCAGACATTTTTACTGAAAGGACAAGCCAAAAACGAAATATATTTTCTCATACTGGGATTTATATCAATATGGCACTGATCCCAACATTTCAAAACAACAAATGCAATGAGAGGATCTCCCCAATGGGGCCATCATTCCCCATCACCCACAAAAGAAGAACAGTGGAGCAGCAATCTGGGACGCTGTCCCCGATATTTTTGGAGGGGTATGTTACATTATGTTCATCTCTTAGGCAAGGTAACACAAAACCATGGTATAATACCAAGTACTCTCCTTTATCAACTGTTTGCCTGTATTAGAGAAATCAATGGGCCCCAGAAGTCATGTGCAAATGGGTCAAACACGATTCGGACAAACTTTTCAGTTACTTTTTGACCCATTCATTTTCGGTCAACAAATTCTTTTTCCTGCCCATTCGTTTCAGATGAAAATCGGGGCCCATTTTAATTTCGGGAACAAAATTAGTTGTCCGACACCCACGTTTACTCTCAAACACTCTCTCGCACTCAGACTCTCACTCACAGAAGCGATCGGGAGAGAAGGTAGGTGTGAAAGAGCCCACAAATTTTAGATGGAAATTCGTAGGTCTTTTGCTTTGTTTTTGTCCATTTCGTGGGAAATTAGCCTCGTTTTTGGAGATTCGTATGAATTGACGAAATCTGCAAACTTGGTTACAAATCCGAATGCACAAGTCTAGTCAATATCAACACAACCTACTAGTTATTATTAAATTAAAATGGGGTCTATGACCTAAATCGCCCTCCGACAGCTAGTTACCCTTCGAAAAGATGAAATATGTTAAAGAAAGCTCATTGCTTTAAAATAATTTATACAATTGATGAATTTGTAACCAAATTGTAAAGGTCAATGCATTTATATTCTCTTACATTCATGATATAGTAAGCCATACACATTACAGACATAAATTGCTATTTTTTTTCATGCTGATAAATGGATTTTTTCCCCCATGAATATGAGCTTTTTCCGGTGTTGGTTTATTGAAATGTCTTGCAATATTTCAAAGCCATAATCAATGGGTCAAGGTAAAAATGCATTGGCTTGGTCTTCCTTAAATGTCATTTAACCATCTGGTGGACCTTAATCAGTGCCATTAATGCAAATATGAATTGGATCTATTTTTAAGAGGAATTATTTGGCGGTTACTATTTGCTGTATCCATATGCCAACAAATTATATCTTCTCTTTTCTGGTTTGGTCTGTATGTTGTTGAAACATTCACTTTAACTTGTTTTGTCCTCTCATTGTGCAGCATTCGGTACATCGGGAAGCAGTATGTTAAAAGCAATATCTTCCAAGGTTCTTGATTCAACCTTGGGTGTGGAGTGGGGGCAGAGAGCCGATGAGAGTCTGACGGTGGAATCTTGGCAGGGAGTGTGGAGTTATAAAACTCTACTGTACGGAGATTGAAGACTTGGGAAAGCAGCGTTTCACCCTAAGACGCAGCGTAAAAATCGAGTAAGTTCCAAAGTACACCTATGGTCTCCTTCCAGGTCCAAGCAAGGTGGGACATCTTTGGGCCCTCATTGTATTCGCCTCTACAACTCCTCATAGTAAAGTAAAACCCCCTTCCGTCTAAGCCTCTGACCCTCTAGTCTCTCATTCTAACATTCCTCCTCCTTCATATAACAGCTTGTGATGTCATGACACATGCAATGTTTAAGACGTTTAAGATGTCATCAGGTAACACCAGGCACTTTGCACCGTTTTCTTGTAGAGCCTTTATGAAGGAAGGCAGTGCAATTGTAACACTAATACCAATAATACAACCTCGCTTTAATCAATGTGCAGAGAGGGTAGTGACTTTCAGTGGCTTTTCACAGATAATCTATACAGAGCTTTCTTGCTTGTGGATCTATTGTCCCTGCATTATTATTAAAGTGAGTTTAAATCTTTGAAAGGCATTTAAAGATCTCAGTGTTTCTATGTCAACCCCCCCCCCAAAAAAAAAAAAAAAAGTAAACTAATTCAGGCTAATGGACTTTTCCTCTGTTATGTTGATTAGCAAATGAGCCGTTTTCTTTTATTTATTTTTTTTCTTCAAAGAAGCAGATGTCGCGGGCAGACAGAACGGCCAGACTGTGCTGTATTTATCTGTCATTTGAATACTAGCAAACCAGCAGTCAACAGCAAGCAGACTGTATACGGAAACAGCGACGGATTTAATTTCCAGCATATCCATCATAAGCATATCGTATTGTAACCTACCTTCCTCTGCCTAGATTGTAAGCTCAGAAGACCAGGGCCCTCTTCTCTGTACCAGTATGCCTTAATGTGTGTTAATCTAAGTATCAAATTGTATACTACCATATTGCTACTGGTACCTTTCACTGTCTCTCTGCTGGCGCCACAGTATGGAAGTAATGTATTGTAACTATGGTTGCCATTTTACAAATGCTAAAGAGCTAATAATATTTTCTGATGGTAGTTAGTATGTAAACAACAATTTCATCACCTTTTGCTTTTATGCTGTCCTCCATAATGTTAATGGGCTTGTTGTAAGGTTGCCACCTTTTACCAAACATTCTCCTGGAAATCAGGGGTACATATACATTTAGACACACACACTAACGTTCACACAAACACCCAGACACACACACTAACATACACCCAGACACTCACATAAACACACAGACACTCATACTAACACACACAGCCAAATGGTCACATTAACACATACACACCCTGACACTCACATACACACCCAGCCATTGACACACACCCAAACACTGAAACACACACATACCCCCAGACACTTAGAGAAACACAGTCTCAGCCTCTTCCAGACCGACATAAAGAGGTAAGTCTAGGACAAGTGACAACCCTAGTAAGTTGGGAAGACCTGTGATCTCCCTTTTAAACTGCCCATTGAAAAGGTGTTGTCGAAGAGAGGCTGTCGTCCCCCTGGATCTGTCACCCTAAGCCTGGTTGCCTTAGGCCAGAATAAATCAACGCTGAACGCATCACAATGTAGACATAAAAAAGCACCTAATGCTTTTCTAATCGTCAAACACAAATATCATAGTCCCGGGAGGGAGGGTACTTCAAGTAGAACAGAGGTTTTTACAGATCAGGAAAAACCAAGACTGGAATTAGAGGCACGGGGCTCGTTGTCTACTAAAAATAATTTTAAATTAACACAATTCCTGTGATCATTCTCATCAAAACTAAGTAAACGTCTTAATTTGTATTATGGTGCATAAAACCACAATCCACTTTACCTTCTTTGGGTGACTTGAAAGCTTCTATAAAAAAAAAAACGTGGCCAAACCAACATAAATATTAATTATATTATTCACAGCTCATATATGAATATTATAATCTGCAGAGGAAAAAAAAAACTGTGAAAATGTTAAATGTGGTAACAGTGACACCTGCTGTTCTTTTTAAAAGTCCCTGAGAATGTCATCGTTTCGATCATGTTGTACACATGTTGTAAAACAGTAATTCATTTTTGGAAACATGGATTTTTCAAAAAACCTTTTTTATTTGAAATGCATGTGAAAACTGAGACATCCCTTTAAATTTACAAAAATTATATATTTGAAAGAAAAGCAAATTTTGTCCATTAAAACAATGTGAAATGGATCAGAAATCCAGTGTAGACAGGGTTAATGTTGTAAATGACTATTGTAGCTGGAAACAGATGATTTTTAATGGATACAGTTGCCCTTTATCACCCCTATCGCTCCTGTGTTCCAATGGCGCGTTTGCTAGTCCAAGTTTAGAAAACCCTTTTGCAAATAAAAAGAATGTCCAAATTTGACCAATTTGAGAAATGATGCTGTAAGTCATACTTTGCTAGATGCTTCTTTCTGTTGAATTATAAACACAGTTGAATTATAAACACAGTTATAAACACTGATAAATAAATAACATCATAATAATAATAAAAAAAACTCACATGCTCTCGCCTGTAACTCACAAAAAATTGCAGGCACATACAAGCCTTTGCAAACAACTCACAGGTTAATGAATCTGCAAGTTGTTTTGCAAGTGTTAGTATATGATGACCAGTGTGTGACTGGCCAGTTGAGATAACCTTTAACTTGACTTCTTTGTGAGTAGACCCTGTTGTTCTAGCTTGATTTGTTCAGAGACCTCTAACAGAGCTTCCCTCAGAGATTGCAGGGCGAGGGACAAATAAGGTTTGCAGGGTTCCTTCATCCTTAGGAAGAGACAAACAGAAGTTTGCTCTCCCTCGGGCTCGTGGTCCTTTATATAGTCCACATTAGCCCAATAAAGAAATGTCCAATGTGCGTCTCCATAATAGCAGATTTGTGTAAGTGTTTCTTCGCCTCTGATACAGAAGCCATCAACTGTGTCTTATATAGAGAGTCCTATATCTGGCAATTTCATATGTCATGCCAGATAGAGTTACAAGAAGGAGTTATAATTTTACTTCTTTCAAAAGATGAGAAAAGCCAAGATTTTTTAGCAGGCAGGGTAAGGGTCAGACCAGACACACTATCCAACCCTTATATGTCATCAAATTCTATGTTTTCCCTTATTCTCATGAGAATCCTAACATCGTTTGCAAGGCATTATCTTCCACGGCAATTAGCACTGTATCACAGATGCCAACATAATCAAGTAAAATATTTTCTTTTACCTAATACAACATTATTGGTCTTTTCATTATCATCTCCTGTAAATTTTTTCAGCCTGCGCTCTCATGCATGGAACGCTAGTGATCCATGTAATTAGTGTTGTACCTTTCCAAGTAAATATTTACATGCCGTATAATTATGACCATTCTATTTTACTGCGTTCTACATGAATGTGAAATAAATCCACAGCCCACACATGGTTTACTCTCTTTGCTTTGTGGACAGATCTTTCACTTCGCAGCGACTCTTTTTTTTTTTCATTCACATTTGCATAAGTGGTCATTAATCTTGGCATCTCATAACGTATTACTTCTCCAGCTTATTATATCCTCAATAATATATACTAGCAGATAATCCAAGAATTTTAGTTTAAAAAAATACACCAAAAAACATGTATGTTGGTATTTGTGTGTCTGGGTCTGTTAGTGAGTGTGTGTGTATGTCTAGGTATGTTAGTGTGTGCGTGTCTGTGTGTATGTCTGTATACTGTCTTCTCATACCAGAGAGTACAAAAACATTAATAAAATGCATAAGCAGGGGTTTATTATACCTGGGCAGGTTATATTATCTGTTCTGTTGTCGTGGATGAAATTATATATATTTATTGAGCCACATGTAGAAGTTTTGTAGGCACCTAAAGCTGGTAATAGAATATTTTTGCCTTGTAGCAGTCGGATGATTGCCTTGAAACCAAGCTAAGGGGGTGATAGATATGGGGAGCAGCTTCCTTCCAGAAGTGGTAGAGGGTAATACAGGGAGGGGAATTTAAACATGCATGGGATAGACATATGGCTCCTGAATCTAAGACGAGACCAACGATTAAGGTTTGGGTCTTTACAGCAGGAACAAAATCGGACAGACAAGACGGGCCAAATGGGGCCGAACTGCCTTCAAATTCTTTGTTTCTAAGTCTATCCTATTTTGTTATGTTCGTACACATTTGGAAATATATCAAGAAATAATAGAGTTCTCCGTATTTTCAAAAACTATATTTATTTTAAATGATCATATGTAACATTATAGAACTGCATCGGCAATGCATTGGCTGTAAAGAAATGTATTGTTGATACTAAAAATAGAGCGTTTTCAGATGTGATACACACAGTATTTGCAAAAAGGATCTGATACAAAATGATACATGCGTTAAATTGCATGATAAATCTGTAAATTATTAGGTGGCGGTAGCGCTGCATTTACATTGGCACGCTTCAGCAGAAATGCTGCTGTTTTGATTCACAGCTGATGAGCATGTGCTATACAGACCCCGGGGGGTGTCAGAGGTCTAAGGATTAGACTTTTTTCCCTGATCATCCATTTCATCTTCATTAATTCCGATAATTACTGAATAGATAAATACATTTCCGTTGGCTAATGGGATTACATTTCTTTTAGGTAATTAAGGGTCTTAGCGTACCAATGTTGCTGTTTGTTGATAGAAATACTCATTCGAAAACCATACCCATTTTGTACTTAATTAGTTAATTTTTCTAAAAGTTTTTTGTTGTTGCTGTTTAATATTAACCTTGTTCTCATTCATAGGATGGAACCTCTTGATATTATCCTAGTCAACCACTGATTATCTATAATCTTAGTTAGTTTCTTCATTGTTCTGCTGATGTCTACTGTTGGTTCTTAGAGGTTGCACAGTTTTGGTTCATGGTTAGTGTTCCTCACCCACATAATTGGGAACTTCCCAGTTTAGGCTACCCAGAGCTCTCCCTCTTCTGGGGGAGTGGCTTCATTAGGGGTGGGGCTAGTTATCTGTGGAGGTGGGGCTAGCTGTGTGGGGGTCAGCGAATAGGAGAAGACATGGGTGGGGAGCGGGCATGTCAAGCTACTGACTTGAAGACATGGGGAAGCAGGACTTCACCAGGAGACTCCGGGTCAGACTCAGAGAGTGTGCCTTTTACGGAAAGTTGGAATTGATAAAAAAAGTTTCCGGTACAGGACTGGTCATCTGGCAAACTGCCCGGTTGGCCGATGACGAATATCGTTTCATACAAACCGATCTGCTACCCAAGCCGCCACCCGCACTGACATCGTCAGGTGGTCGCTGGTCTTAAAGTCCCGGGGCTGCCTCATCACCCTATGTCCAGCCCTGGAAAGTGAGCTGAGGAGTATCTTCTTGACAAGCAGTTCTAACTTCTTATATTTTCACTATTAAAATATATATTTTAAATTAGCACACCTATAATCTACATGATTTATTGACTATAATAAACTCCAAAAACATTTTTTTTTCATTATAATTCCAAGGATTTGCATCCCCTCGGAAACTTCTAATTGATTCGAAAAATGAACCAAACATCTGGGCTACAATCAGACCATTTGGAAGCCTGTCTCAAAAATGTTAACTTTATTAAAATGAAGTTAAATATAAGCGATGGGAAACATCTTACGTAACTGCTCGTTACACAAATATTTTGTGACATTCCGTTTGAATGGAAACGCGAGGGCTAATCAAGCATGTATGTTCTAGATTGCGTAACTATTTCTATCTACATTAAGTGAAATATTCCAAGGACATATGTTGCTTGTTTAGACCGATTTGGGTGACTATGTATACACTCATAGGCCTATTTAGGGCATGGCATACCTTAAAAGCAGTATAGGGCTGTATAGTTGCAGAGTTAAATCTTGTTCTTACCCCACTGGGCCACCCCAGGGAGATCCCTACACCAGGTAAGTGGAAGTTTGGCTCAGAAAGGGGAATACCCAAATTATTTTTTACCCGAAGGAGGCGACGCTGGTGGGTCCTGCCCTAGGTCCTGTCTAATGCTGCCCGCACTATTTATATGGCATGTCACGCTATCCATTATTTACTGACTGTAAAGAAAGTATCACATTGATGGTTTCGATGATTTACACTGAGGCGTGTATGCTTGAAGGTGTTATTTCACTTAGATAAAACATTCACTGAGCTCTCTAGAAAGCGGAGACATTATTGGATCTGTCATTTTATTCTTTCCTAGGACTGTTTAATCACATAAAAAAACCAACGCTTTTAATATGCTTGCTCAGTTCCTATGAACCAGGTATGGCATAGAGAGGACCTCTTTGTATAGCCTTATGCATCACAGGGAGGATTAAGGTGAAGAAGAGAAATAACATATGCTTTTTTCTAAAGATGTTTCCATTTATTAGGTTTTTGTCTTGCACAGTTATATAATAACCGTACTTGACCCAGTTACTAGACTCCTCCGTGGGTACCTCCTAACTTGACGCTGCGCCTCTGCTCTTCGGGGGGATCGGCGGGACCACCTGCTTTAGGCTCTACCTCTGTCTGTCCCGGGGCATCTGGAGATCATTTACCAGCGTTTAGATTCTGTGTCTCTCAGATGCTGCCTGTGCAAAGTGTAACACACTGTGCGTAGGCCATATTTTTATGCCGGGACAGATCTGAATTTGACGGGGCAGGGCTCCAAAAAAACGGGAAATACCTCCTCGGGAAGCGGGGGTGCATTTTATGGGGCACACCTTTAATGTGTTTAACAGGGAAATAGTTGATTAAACTCTTCTCTGCTGAAAAGCGGTCTCTTGTCTATTCTATCAAAGAAAAGGAATCCCAGCACTCCAAACAGCTTCCAATCTTTAGGATACTTTATTTAGAGAAAGCAAAAAAAAGCAACGTTTCGGCCTAGCAAGGCCTTTGTCAAGCTCTGGAACCTGTCTCTTCGGTTAGCGCTGCACTCCTTCTGTACAGATGATACTAAATTGATGTCTCAAACAGGGGCAGTCTCGGCTCCTTTTTCATCTGCTGCAGACTTTAATGGCTGGTTTCATTAAAACAGAACCGTAGGGTATCTGCTCTCTCTCCACAGCTCTCTCTCCACAGCCTCTCCCTTCTTCTCCAGTTCATCTCCCACGGAGCTTCCAGCTAGTTCCTGAGCATTCTGGGTGTCTCTTTAGGTTATTTATATTTTCAATTTATTGCATTTATATTCTTTTTCAGACCTTGTTCATACGCTGCTCCATCATTTCTACACGGCACGTTACCTTTCAATTACTCATCCTCATCACGTGACAGGCTTTGAGAATAAAAACATCCGAATAAGCAAATAAGTACATACTGTATATTTAAAGGCCATTCATGCCGGTTTGTGATTTAATGCAATTGAATTTCTCCCCTGAATAATCAGGTCAAGAATATGTTTGGGGGGGAAAAATCTGGGTTTCCCCTATATCTGTCAAAAAAAGAAAAAAAAATACATTTACAAAATGAACAAAAAAGACAAAAATAGCTCCGGAACGCTTGTAGCCAGCCCAGGACACGTATTTCTCTTCATCAGTCTGAAAATAGGTCACCTGTCAGAAAGACACAATAATAAAACATTAAATTAGTATTTCCCGGGACTGGAAGTAGGTTTCTTTATTCCCTTTATTTATTCGTAGAATAAATATGATCATTTCTCGCTGCTGGAGGTTAGGGCCTCTTTGACATGATGGAGTATCTTCTGAGTTTACTTGTGTGGCAAAGGCAACTCATTATACTAGAAAAAGTCTAATCAATCCACATTCTCCCTGTGGTTATTTAAAGATCAGAGTCTATCGTAGATATGAATTACAAGGCATACATGGAAAGCTCACACTGTAACATGTCAGGTACATGCAACTGGGTGATGTATGATCCATACAACAGAAATTTCTTTTTTTTTAACCACGTGTCTGAAACTTGTAATTTATTTTGCTGGTTGGATTGGTAGATATGCTTTTAGGGAATTTAGGGAATGTTCCAATCAAAGTCATAGAGGTCTCCATTAATGTCAGATGCGGCGTTGTACGGGAGAAACAGGAGTCTAATAAATAGGGTTCGGTAAAACGTTTTTTTTTTAGATACGGAAATAAATAATGTGCTATCTACCATTCATGGTTATTTCTAGAAAACATCTAGATTTGGCTAGTTTCTTTCATTCCCAAAGGTGATGGCCACTGATATCCACCTCTACAGCACTATAAATTACGTCAAAATGGATAGACCACCCACGAGGTTCCCTTGACGTTCATTAGTCTCATCCTTCTGCTGTCTCCTGGTTCTGTAGTGATTTATTCTAATCTCTGATTATTTTAATCATCATCTATTGTACATTTGCACAAACCTTGAGAGAACTGAATGAAACCATTTAGCTTAGGTGCTCGAAACCTTAGTTTCTTAGTTTATAAAATATTTCTTTGGCTTTATTATTATTATTAAATTAAAAACTATCCTATACAGACTGACGATAATTCCTAATATTAATGCCAGCCAATGTTCTAAGGTATTGATTACCAAATCTCATAACGAACCTGATCACTGTAGAAAAAGATACTCATCCCTTTCATTACAACAAGAATTGTCTCCCACGCTAAACATCGATTCCCTCGCAAAAATAAATATTTCAACAATTTTGTTATAAATTGCATTTCCCCCTCTAATATAAAGTTTTCTCCTACTACTTTCATAGAAGATGACAAGGAAATGTTTAAATAATATGTTAAAAAAAAGGAAAAGTGAGGAACAGTTGCCATGTATCGAGAGATGTGACAAATACTCAAACGCATATATATTTTTTTGAAATAACCTTCTTGTTTCAATATAACTTCTGACCAAAGTTTGTGGTGGCGGTACTAGAATAAGATCTTACAATATACCACAAAAGGGACAGTTTTAGCAACCATCGTATGTTGTTGAACTACAACTTCCATCAATATCATCCCCATCACGCCAATGAGAGTTAGAGGTGGGTGAACCAAGTCATGAGTCGAGCTGGCGTCGAAACTGGTCCAGCTCAAGACCTGGTGGAGTCATCTGCGAAAGATGACACAAGAACAAAAATATTAAAGGCGTGGAGCCATGTCAAGCCATATCGTGCCAGGTGTTGGGAGTTGGGTCCATACCACATATATTGTCAACACATAATAAGAGTCAATCCATTGGAAAGCCACCAGCTCACTGTTTCTGCCATATCGAGTGATGTCACCACAACTATATTTCTCCATAGTGTCCTACCCACACAGAAAATTCTGTAACAAAGTCTCTGAAAAAGAAGAAATAAATAGAGTAGCTGATACCCGAGACAAAGACTTGAATGAAAGTGAGATTTAATGCCATTACAATTATTTCTACCTTAATAGTATGTGAAATGTATATCTAATTATGTTGAATAAGCATACCAACTGACTCCATGTTTCATGAGTGGGTTTCTCCTAGATACAAAACGTTCACTTCTATATTTAAATACAGTATTCAGTTTATTGTTTAACCTTCATGATTGCCCTATTGAAACGAGAAGGGTCTTATTCGATTCTGAGCATGATCGTTTAGGTTGAAAGTTAGAGGAGAACATTGTCATGGAGTCATGATCTTGCCCGGTAATTTATTAACTGATCTAAACAACCCCAGCCTCTACGGAAGCCTCGACTAATTACATTTTTGTCACCTTCTTAGAAGGTGCTTGGAAACCAAATAACGATTTCGTTCTTCCTCTTTAGAATCACATCATCCACACATAATCTATAACGCTAATTACCGCCGTAGACTCTAAGCCTCCTGCTTGAGGAGAACTGTTATGAACGTGACGTTTATGAGAAACCGTTTTTGAGAGATGGTACCCGTGCCTTCCTATGGAGCCTTCACCGCAAGGTCATTTGAAACGATGTATTCTCTTGGGATTATATTTTTTTATAACAGTTTTGAAAATGGCATAGATGTACTAATCAACGGAACTTTGGTGAGATATTTCTAGTGATGGTAACATCTCTAATTTGTAGGTTATTTATATAGAGCCTGTGAATTAGGGTAGATTTCACAACTACTAACAATGACAAACTTTAAATAAAATCCAGACCTATAAACGATCTTTTAAAAAATGAATAAAACCAGGCGTATAATTAAAGAGGGGACGCAGAAATCAAAGGAATCATGATCCGGAGCATGGGAATAAAATAGTTCTTTGGGTTTAGCAAAACTGCAAAGACTCAGAAAGAATCAATTAGCTTGCAATAAATGAAGAAATAAAACATCACTATGGTAACCTTTATTATATTTCTTAAAGATATGGTTTCAAAGGGGTGCAAGGTGGCTCTTTTTTTAATTATATATGCAAATTGTGGCTTTGATGAAGTTCGTTTGGATGGCTAAGATTGATATCGACAGTTTGCTTTGAGTAGATCAAGCTATATCCTAAAAAAAATGGAAATTAAAATATAACTAAAGAATTTATGTGTATTAAAGCTTGCCTCTTTTTTTAATTGAATTTTTTTGTGGCCTTCTGAAAGTTTTTGGTATAATGACATTATAGTTACTCATTTGTTAAAGTTAAGTGATAACAATAATATACAGAAATACCTTAATAGTAGATGTCATGGTTTACAATATCAATAGAATTATTAATTTGAGGCACTATGCCCCAAATTTCGAAATATTTAGAATAAAAAATGTACATTTATTTAAATATCATGTCCTCAATGTCTTCTCTAAGTGGTGAAAACCCTTGCAACATATGTTTGGGAATACCCTTTAGTGGAAATATAGAAATAGCTGATCCATTGAAGCCATCTGGTCCGGAACCAAAACAAGAGATCAACCGTCAACCTCAAACCACCCATCAGAAGCCATCAACTCCAAACCATACATTTCAGCCTCCATGGGACTTGTCAGTGGGTATCCCTCAAGGCAGAATTGAGTAAGGAGGTCCAAGGAGATTGGAGACTTGGTTTTATCTTCTGATTAATTAAATCCCTATTGTTCAGTTGGAATGTTCCCTTTCTCTGCTATGTCATGTATAGAATATTTTTCACTCCTTGCAACTCTTAAGTAAAGAGTCTGTTTTGATTACCAAATTTCTCAAAAATGCCCAGGTAGAACATTCTTGTGTTTAGGTTTTTTTTTTGTTTTTTTTCACCAATGTGTTAAATTTTTCATCACCATGGCTTTTTCTTTCAGGTAACACACAGTTAAAAGCCTACCCTCAGTATTAGATTGCAGGCGCTGATTATTTTGACTGTATTGGTACCGTATCTTTTATCAGCAAACCTCAGAAAGGTGTCAGTAACTGACAAGATAATAGATAAGATTGTTTTCAGAATCTGTGTAGCATGATGTTTTTGCTGAGATAAGCCCATTTAGAGGGAACCGATGACTTTGACGTGTATAGCGGGTTAATGTGAGTGAAACTTCCTCCTGTACAAAATCTAAATTGTAAATATACAAAAAGTTCAATTTTAGTAAAAATGCTTATTTTCTTTATACTGTCACAAAATTGGCTCAAAACAACTGCAATAATTCATAGAGAAACTATAATTAAAATGCATACGAGAAGGTTCTAGTAGTCACAATACAACATATATTGAAACTAAGTGTCAGTGCTGAGTAATATAAAGGCTCTATATAAATGGATAATTAATCGTAATATAAGATGTCTTGTATTTTAGAGTTTGGACTGGCTCTATAAAAGTGGTCTCATAGCTAGTCCTCAAGACTCAATATGGAGATTCCAAAACCCTTGACCGTAGGTCTTCCTTGAGTATTGAGTTGGAGAACTTTGGGCTATGAGAAAAGTTAGAAAGGGTTCCTGACAAGGGCAAAAAATAATAATAATGATCTAACTATGAGGTCTATAGTGGCCATGTTGTGTTTGCTGAGCATCCAGACCTTAATGGGATAAGTCCTCAGTCATTGTTACTGAGGGACCCCTAGCTGTAACGTTAAAGAAGGTAAGGGCAATGTGAAAGGATAGGAACCATTCTGTCTATCCAATGATGTAGTAAAAGGGCCCCTGAGATGGAAGGAAAAGAGAAATATGAATGAGGTGAAGGAGAGGGGCTATGTAGAAGATGAGAACAAAGAGGCCTGGAGGAGACCAAGGAAACCTGGAATGTTGGCCACTTGGCAATTACAGAGCTAAAGCAAAGGCTTTCCTAGGGCTCCATTAACATTAAAGCCGCCCCTGGATGTATGATATTTAATCAAAGAATACAGCGCCATGCATCATATAGTCACTTATCCTTTTAACTAATGCTAGCTTTCATGTTTATAATAGAAGTGTAGAAGGACGTTTTATTTTGGAGTCTATTATCTGCCAAGAGAAAGAATAAAATGATGTATTATTTAGCTTATTATATTCTATATTATTTGGATTCATCTTCCTGATGGCTTTAATATTACCAAATAAAATCTCCCCCGTTCCCCAACTGTTTTAATCAAAGCATTCTATTAACTCAATAATCAAATGCAATATGTGGCAAGCATTTAAAAACCATATGTTCCGTTTATTACACAAGGGCAGACGGATGCCATAAAGTTGATAGCTTCTGTTAAAGTAGTCGAGAGTAACACGTTGTTTTTCAAACTTGAATGTTGTAAAATAACGAGTTGCTTTTTTTGCGTAGAAACTATAAATACCCTAATTTTAACAAGCATCTATTAAAAGGTCAATGAAACCATCGTATCCTTCTAAGTGCTGAAGGGTCTGTTCATTGCATGGCATCATCCATCAATTTACTTCAATTAAAGACACAACGTCACACAGAAGTTATATTATTTTAACACTATAAGGGACGGATTATCCATAAAACATCCTAAACAGTTGCCTAGAATACCATAGTGTTAGGGGTGCTATACGATGAGACCTACATGAGCTTAAAGGGGATGTCCCATGGAAACAAATATTTTTCCCCTTGAGCATAAACCCCAGTGCTGTATATAGTAAAGTAGGCCAGCATTGACAAAAACCTAGTTTTATCTCATTTTGTTCCCAAAAAAAAACGTCCTTTATCTGCAGATCTGGAGGCCGCCATTGTTGTTAGTCATGTGATGTTTTGTGTCACTTTCTTTGGTCAAACACTACACTGAGCTGATGCTTTATGGCAGTGCTAATAAAGTCTGTTCCTCCACGGACTTACATTAGTGATGCAGTCATTGAGTGTCCGGTTGGGTTATTAAGACTGAGCTATTCTATTGTTTCCCATGGGCAGTATGATAAGGAGTCGGGGTGTTTGTCTAGTAGATTGGGGCTCAGATAACAGCGTGAGAACTCATACAAATGGTTGATATGCAGCTGCCTAAAAACATTATATTATGGGGCAAAAACTAGTCCAACACAGGACATAAGACAAGTAGAGTAAGGAAGACAAGTACCTGTGAGATTTTTCCCGACATTTCGGCAAAGTAGCGCCTTTTTTTTAGAAGATAAAGATCTCATCTGGAAATATCTCAAGAGTACTTGCCTTCTTTACTGTTCTTCCTCACACAATGGACTATAAATTACATCATGTCCCTTCCACTTTAAGGCCAATGGTTACCTAATGACATAAGAGCAGCCAACAGCTGGATACGTGTGTCCACTGGAAACCCACCGCAACACCTGACCTGTGAGTGTCTGGCTTTGTTGCCAGCGACCCACCGACCAGTTGCCCAGTGTCCCAGAGGGCCAGTCCGAGCCTGCGGATCAGATCCGGTTGCATTTGGAAAGCCTTGGTATATTCTTTAACCCCTTAAGGACAATGGGCGGTCCCTAAACCCATTGAAAACAATGCATTTGTCATTGAGGGGTTAAAAAGGAATTGGCAAATCTAAAACTTTCTATGAATCATTAAAGTATAAAAAGGATCAATATGTTGTGTTATAACCATCCATGATATTTAAATTATTTAAGATTTCTTTCTTTATAAGAAAATATCTACTCCCGAAAAGAATGTCACAAACATTTCTGTACGTGTAAGTACATGGGGAAAAAAATTAAGGGCTTGAGAAAGAACAACATTTTGCTCATGGCTACAGTGTCAGAGTTTAAAAATACTCTGTAGCATGTGTAAGAAAATAAATAAGTTATTTGGCACGACCTTTGAATATTTTTTCAAATGCGCTTGAATGATGAGATAAATCCTTTAGGTGCAGTGATTTAAAAGAAAAAAAAATCTGTGTAAAAGGTGCGATTTCCTTTTTTGGGCTCTAATGTGTTAGGAAATTGTATATCTAAAAGGAAATAGTGAGAAATATCTGACAAGTTGTGAAGTTGATTTAAACTAAAAGGATATCTGGAACATTCTGGGTGGATTAATAGAAGTTGTCTAGAATATTACATAAATAACTAAAATAAGTGACTCAGGCTATGATATACATTATATGGACAAAAGTATTTTAATGTATTTGGAATGTGATGTCATCAAAGTCCCTGTTGGTGTAATGGTCAGGTGTCCCAATACTTTTGTCAACATAGTGTATGTGGCGTATAGAAGCTGTGCTAACATATTACAATGTACGGTTATTAAAAGTTTGACCTTCAAAAATAATTAACTTGCATAACATGAGCTATCTAAAGAAGCAGTGGTGTCAAAAATGACAAAGTATCTTCCACTTTTATCTGATAAGTAGTATTCATCGATAATTTGTATCTAGTCATCCTAGGAAGTGTATAAGCAGAACAATGAAATACGTGAGAGAGGAAGCAAAATGTTAAAAGTGATGAGATTTTAGTTAAATTGTTTAAAGAGGAACGCGTATAAATTTTTTTTATTACTTGTATCAGATTAAAAATGCATTTTCTAGTTTTTGCATGATAAAATGTTTTCAGGCAGCTGTATTTTAGCCATTTTGTATTCTCGCTCTGTTATTTCACCCAAGTCTAAGGGAACGGACTTCATTAGCATTGCCATAAAGCATCCGCTCAGTGTGGTGTTTGAGGAGGGAGAGTCACGCAAAATATCACATGACTGACAGCAATGGCCGCCTCCAGGTCTGCAGATAAAGGGAGTTTATTGGGACCAAATGACATAAAACCACGTTTTTGTCAACACAGACATGTATACATCGCTGGGGGTTAATACTGTATACAGCGCTGGGGGGTAATTACTGTATACAGCGCTGGGGGAGTTATACTGTATATATTTTTCCCATGGAACTTGCAGTTAGAGGTCAGTAACATGACCTTACATAGAAAAGGATCCCCTTTAATGGGTATGTCTTGGTTCTCATGAATTTTGGCAACTAACCACCATGCGCAACTTGATGCACATGCCAAGCTTCAGAATGTTAAGCCAGAGAGTGGTCCAAATAAGAATTCAATGCCCAATCACTATATCTGTCGTCAAAAATCATTGCATCTTGACTTCAAATTGAGTATGAAATCCTTGAAAACTAGTCACAATAAGCGTTCTTGGTGAACGACAAAAGACTACAAATCCCACCACGAATCAGTCTTAGACCACAGCAGACGGACTGTGTTTAATCACTATGTTCAATTTTGATGGATATCCAATAATTTCCCTTAAGATTATAAATTGCTTTTTAATCCACTGAGTGTGAGTGAGATCAGTAGACAGTGCTCTCTTAATAAATAAAGGGTTAAGTCAAAGGGTTAAATCTAGTTTAACGCAATGTTTATTGGCTGTGACTTTAATCACATTGTATCTTATATTTTACATTTGAATTCATTTTAGTGATTGGGGCAATATATCACAAATAAAAATATGAATTAAATTTAATATAAAAATAAATAAATAAATAAAATATAATTTGCTAATGCCAAAAATAAATAATCGGCACTGTGTATACCGTAACTATTGGATTTATGAGAAATAATGAACACAGGACATTAAGGTGAACCCACGGTAAATTTGTCAGATAGGTGTAACTATTATAATTGAAATTAAATCTCTGGTACGAATTCCAGTCATTATAGTAGCATTCACTTCACTCAAGCATAGAGTTGTGTGTGGGTGACTAATATCCAGATAATAAACTATGGTCCGAACGCAAAACGGAATATTTGATAAATATCTAGCCGAGCGAACCGCATACAGGTACAAATTATAGCAAGAATACACATTAGCTCTGTCTAAAAGTATTCCATCACCATTAATAAATGGCTATTAGCCTTTTTTAGAGGGGAGTTCTAAAACCGCAATTCAGAAATTGATTCTAAATTATAATTAATATTGCTGATGTCATCTAGAGAATAAAATAAATGTGTTCCACAAATGAACAACCTTGTGAAAATTTACAACTTTGGTCAAGTAAACAACATGCGCAAGACTATATATTTAAAGCAAAATTTAGATTACTAAGATTCTACAGAAATAATAAAAAAATTGCCTAAATAGTTCAAATTTATAGACTAAAATTCGAGTTTTTTAACTGTGGCAAATAAATACGAGAATAAGTTAGTAGCTGTAAGTAAAGACATCTCTTGGCTGGGCGCTTCCTTAGGCCTAACTCAGGGCAGCTCCCCAGCCAACCGCGCCATTTACCTCCATGGCTGCCGTTGACCATGTGGCGCTCAGGGACATGACATCATATCCAAGTACAATACATGTGCGGCACTGAGAAAGGTCACCGTGGAGGCTGTGGAGGTTACCAGGGAGATCTCTAATCTCCCCAACTGGACCAAGGCTGACCATTGCAAGTGGCGGGAGCCTGATCACCCAGAAGGGCAAACCAGGCAGAGGGATTTCCGGCCCCCGGACGTGCCATCCAGGTTTAGTCAGCCCAGGCAAGAATACACCACTGGCTGTGAATTAAATGGTTCCCTCATCCTGTAGATGTCGTTGATATTACTGTTCGGAATCCGTAGACTTTCTTATGACATTTATCAATGGAATTAGTGAACAGGTCTAATCGTTACACAACACCGACCACAAATAAACAAATTTATCGTTCTTTTTTAAAAAAAAGACATTCATAAATTATCATTTTTCCATTAATAAATCACTTTTCCAACATTAGCACACCATGCAAGGTTCTGTCTATAGAGATTAAGGGGAAAATAGAATTTACCAATCAAATCTGCCACTTTTTTTAATTAAAAAAGTAAATAAAAGAATCAATCATTGAAATAATATTACAGGAATATTTGCCGCAGTCTATAGACAGGAGTGGGTTAAACCAGCAAAAACAAGAATGTTCCAAAAAGCCTCTTTGTTGCCTTAGAAACAAGAACTAATGATTTTTTGCCAAAGTAAAGCACAATTCAAAGTTCCTGAAACACATTAATATGTTTGAGATATTGTTTGGCCAGGACACAAGTGAGGATTATTAATCACACTATGATTTCTGCTAACTTGAAACTCATTATATATGTCGGTTTGCATATTATAATTCTAGTTTCCCAATTAAACCAATCATTCTAGAACCGTTTTTGGAATATCTGCATCGTGGTTAGAGGTTTTTTTTTTAAAATACACATTTCTTAATTTTTTAAACAAAACAAAATGAATGGTTTTCTTCTATGAGCAAAATAGTTTCTCCTATCTCTGCAAGAAGTAGTTTTTCTGAAGACAATAATGTACATCCAGCTTCTGGCAGTGTACTTCACGTTGGCTGATGGGTCACCAGGTACTCTCAGCTCCATAAGCTTTAGATATTAGGTTTATGAATTAAAGTCAAGACACAATATAACTGCCATAGGGCTCTAGTTATTATGATCACTTTAGCCTAGTTTAACAGTTAACCCAATCCTTGTTGTGTCATCATTTCAGTTTAGTTGCCTCTTTTGAAGCAACTCAAGTCAACGCAGCTTAAACACAATATGGCTGCCCTTAGGTTGAACTCTGCTGCTGTAGTCATTGTGTTGGCTGTAGCTTAGTTTTCTAGTTATGGCAATCCTTGTTGGGTCCTTAGTTGAGTTTAGAAAGGACTCATCGCACTTGAGAGAAACTGAAGACAAGGCAACTTAATTACAAAATGGCTTCCCATCAGGTCGAGTTCTTCAGCTCTACTCAATATGTTCACTCTAGCCGACTTTACCAGTTAGGTCAATCCATGTTGGTTCCTCAGTTCAGTTTAGCAGGAACTCACCTGAGAGCAACTGAACCTACCGCAGATATTAAAGAATAGAATACAAGCTGATGGAAGACATTTTCCATTGTCAAGTCCCATTTGGTAGTGTCTGGGAAATATTTTTTCTTCTGTAGATAAGGAACACATCACGAAAACACCTAGCTTTTGGTCCCCCCCCATATTCTATTGTATTAACTGAAATATCAGTACTTATATGCCTTTCTTCAATGGTTGGCATAATATTCTAAACAGTGGATTGATGAGGCTCAAGCAGTTTACCGAGGCAAGAGGAAATGTTTCAAACCTCTGATTTCATTATGTGTTACGAAGACCCAGGCCTAGCGGGTATCTCCCCCAAGAAGACCTCAGATAATGCGTGGTTTTAAATCCTGGCGTGGACTGCCGGGATGGCATTAAAAAGGCAATTCCGCCCTTCTTTTACTGCCCTGTTGTCCTCCATAGTGTTGTTATAGTACCATATCTACTCGTATCTCCTATCATATATGGTCGAATTGCTATGATGAAGTAGAAAGATTATCATACGGATTACTGTATTTTATCCAATTCATTGCTTTTGTTACAAATACCACTCCTTAAAATAATTTCCCTAAGTGATATTAAAAACATAACAGACACTCCTGTTTCGGTGAAAAGTGAAAGTTCCCTTTATGATGAGATGTGTTCATATTCATTGAAAAATAAAGAAAAAATATCTAAGTATTTCCAAATTAAACCATTTTAAATGAAATTGACAGAAATATCCAGCTGAGATAAGCACGGTTCACTTGGAATGACATATCTCTAAATTCTTGACCTTTCCCATTGCA
Organism: Spea bombifrons; assembly: GCF_027358695.1. Lineage (NCBI taxonomy): Eukaryota > Metazoa > Chordata > Amphibia > Anura > Pelobatidae > Spea > Spea bombifrons. Next base: position 9,950,099 of record NC_071095.1, read on the forward strand.
TGATATGTCAATTAGAGGCCTAAGCGTTTGTTATTTTCCTCTCTGTATAGTTTTAGACCAGATACGATATTGAAATTAAAAAAAAAAAAATAATAATAATAAAAACACAAACAAAAACGTATTTTTCACAGCTAAGCCAAACACTGATTTCACGGAGGTTAAATCCTGTACACTTCCATTGTTTGTCTTTTTGGGTTTTTTAGCTGTTTGTTATATATATATATATATATATATATTAAAAAAAAAGTTATCAAAAAATAGTCCATATCCATTGTAAATACTAATAGAACTTGAACATATTTTTGATATTTTTGGCTTTTTTTGTATTCTTTTTTTTTTTTTGAGGAGATAATGTGCTTCATGAATAAACAGCAGTAAACAATTTTCTCCAGGGAACTTTCATATTCAGAATAATGTATAAACGAAATGAAAATGGGTCACGTATCATCACAGCGACGTGAATATTATACCAAAATCAGTGTCTAAAGCTTTAAAAGAAAATGTTACGTTTCATTCTCGTCCGTTAGCAGAGTTCTAAAAATACATCTGTAACCCCGGAATACGCATATGCATCTTTATTTATCGTGACATAACTGCTATGCCTTGGCAAAAAAAAATAAAAAAAAAATATATATATATATATAACTTCTGTTTCTTGTCTCCATTTTTTTATTATTATTATTCATCGGGAATCCTACATATGAAAAATCTCAAATGCCATCATATTTTTTTTCCCATGGATATTAGAAATTCTTTATGCGATCTGACCATTTCCAGACAAATTAGGTTCAAAATTCTAAATGGTAATTTTTATCCGGCTTGTACGTATTTGGAACAATGATCAGTTGTTTAGAAGATTGATAGGAACGTGAGTTGGAAATTCAAAAAACATTTGTCATAAAGTCCTGTCATTACCAACGGAACAGATTAAGGTCATTTCCATCGGGAGACCATTGACAGGGCCACATTTTTGCTATAATTAGTTTCTCTCTTATTAACTCCTTAAGGACAATGGGCGGTCCCTAAACCCATTGAAAACAATGCATTTTGAGCCTGTACATGTACAGGCTTTGTCATTAAGGGGTTAAATTACAAAGCTGGAAGTAGGATATGATAACTCAACCTATTAGCAGAGAAGTATGAAGGCTGTCAACTAAATCAACAGTTTTAGCCTTGGAAATAAAATTACCGGTGGATTGAAGTTCCTATGAAATCACTTTTAAGTTCCATCAAGGTATCGTGATAAACTTTCTCACAGGTCCGCTATATTTGTAAATGGAAGCAATAAAAACAATATATCAAATTTCAATTTTTCAGTTAGCGAAAAAAAATGTGACTCCAGTAACTCCATTTATTGTCGCATTTCGAGGAAGTTATTTTTTTACTGTGTAAAATATTAAAATATTAGACTTTTGTCTTTCGGGGGTGTGCAGTTATTCATGCCGATCATAGGTAACTCAAACAGTAATGCTTACTGTGCATTGATGTATGTTGCACTCATACCCGGGAACCTCGAAGGAGAGCTACAGCACCTGGAGCTCTTCCTCTTCCTGGTGAGGGGCTTTATGAGGGGGGGCGGCAGGACTAGCTTTCTGTGAAGGTGGAGCTAGCCATACATGGGGGAGGGGCTAGCCCTGAGGAGTCTAAAGTAACCAGGAAGTAGGAGAGGAAGTGGGTGTGGCTAGTCACCAATCTCCTGCATACATGATACACTGGGTTATTTACTAATTTGTGGGATTGTTTTTTCATGCTGTCATCCTATTTTTAGTAACACTGAATGCATAATTACACAAAGTTTGATGTTAAAAAGTAAGAATTTCTTCTTTTCTTTTTTTTTTTACAGCTCCCAACCATCTGACGCTACACAGGCAGTATTCAACAAGGCTGTGATAATAATATATAATTTAATGGACATCCCATGGAAAAAAAAAATTCTTTAAGTATAAAATTCAGTGATGTATATAGTAATGCACCGGTATAAACCCCCAGCACTGTATACAGTGATGTCTGTCATTGTTGACAAAAAACTTGGTTTTATCTCCTTTTGATCCTATGAACTCACTTTATCTGCAGACCTGGAGGCCGCCATTGTTGTCAGTCATGTGATATTTTGGGTGACTTTCCGGCCTCAAACACCACACTGAGCTGATGCTTTATGGCAATGCTAATGAAGTCCGTTCCTCCATAGACTTTCATTAGTCGGAGTGTCCCGCTGGATAATTAAGACTGAGCTATAAGGCAGTATGGTATTGACATCCCCTTTCACATTTCTTGTACTTTTCAATACCTTTATGTCTTTGTTTTTTGATTCAGGTTAAGGCTGATTATGCTAAAATTAGGGGTTTTTATTGCTTCCCAAAATCATAATGTTTCTAGAGAAAATATTAAGGTGTAGTGACGATATTGCGCATAGTGCCTTATGATATGTCATAACAACTCAATACAATGAATGTATATTCCTTCCATATCTTTACCGTTAAGCAGGGCACATTAGTTATAAGACTGAGCTTTGTCTAAAACTATAAGCATTTCGTTAAAAACTGCCCTATGTGCAAGAAAAAAATATGTATTTAGAGCTCTGATCAAAATGGCCGCCCCGGTAATGTTATTTTCAGCTGCTTTGCAAGATTACAAGCGAACCTTACCAATACATTTCATATTTCTTCTCAATGGAACTAACAACCACTTGGTTTGGGGTATAATTTCACTTTAAGGCAATTTTTAAATGAAAATTTTAAAGAAAAAAATAAACAGATGCTTTGTGTAGGAACACTAGCGAAGAAATTCCAGAACAGCAGGATACTAATGTATTCATCATCCCTGTAGTCCAAAATAGCATAAAAGTGATTAATATTGAAAAAAAAATAGAAACAAATAATAAAATATTTATCCTGTCTAAAGGAACATCTCAAACCTTCATGTTTGCACGTTTTGATGGATCAATAGATTAACAAAGAACAGCTGCGCCAAAGACTTCTGGAAATGCAAAACATGCAATAATGGTTGTAACAGAAAATAAAAAAGTGCTAATATGTTAAGGTGGCAGATGGCAAGTCTCTGTCTATGTTCTATAGTCACTCGTTAGGTAACCTTAATTAGCTTATGGATTTTAGAAGAACATTCTAGACTAGGCATTTTGAACTTATGGCCCACGGAATGGAAATGCTTCGAACAGAGTTAGTATTTTTTTTTTTTTATCTGCAATATATTTTCTTCCTTGAATTATTTCTCGACCTTGTTTGGAAAAAGGTGAACACGCGCAAGCAGGGAAAACGCATCAGATATTTATTTTTTTTAAAGCAACATATGTTCATTGGCTTTTCGTCTTAGTCTCAAAAAAGATATTCAATAATATCCCAATTTTTTTTAAAAAAGTAATATTTTTTTGCCATCTATTGCATGTTCATTGGCTTTTCAAATTTAGTCTCAAAAAGGCTAAATTCTGGTTCAAGTAAACAAAAAACAAATCTGCTAATTTAGTATATTTTTCAAACTCTCGTTGGGAAAGAACCTCTAAATAAGATTTCACTGCCCTATCTGATTCATATATATATATATAATAAATATTTTTTTTTTTTGCTCTTTTTTTTGAATTGTTGGATATTGAATGTCCAATAATATCCAAAAATTCGAAAAAAAAAAGAGCAAAAAAAGTTTTTTTTTTTTTTTTTTTGCGTCAATAGCCTGTAACTAGAATTATTGGCAGCTCTAGAAGACATAACATTGTTGAAAATATTGATCAGTGTTTAGAAGGTCCACATAGGCTGCTAGAATTGAAACAAACATAGTGGAATTGATATCTTGTTAACAGTAAAAAGACAAAAAAAAAACATTAGTAGAATTTGTTAACACATAAGGGGTTAAAAAAGACATATTCTGTTACAATGTGTAACTATCCAAAAAAAAATACAGACATTCTTTTATAGTTTTGGACTGTGTACGGAAACGTGAAAATAATGTGACACTTCAATTTTAATTGTCTTCCAAAATAACTAATTTTCTGTGGAATCCTGACAGCCTGCTAACTCGTATCACATAATCACTTGTTGTAGTACATATGTTCCCCAAAGGCATAGTAATCTTCTGAAGATGTGGTAAGTGTAATTATGTCACTCAGTAACACTCCAAAGAATTCTTCTCGGATTTAGAATGAAGGATGAAGAGACTTAGACCACAGACGTTCGTGAAGACCAGGTGCTAAGCACTCTCCATATCTCCTAAAAGGCCCATGCCTACCATATAGACAAACTAAATGAGTGCCTTGGCCACTAAGCCGGTGGGGGTATCACCACGATGTTCTCATCTATATTAGGCAAGAATTGGCAGGATGGGGGCATTAGAAACAAAATTTGCCTAGTGCACTAGAAACCCTACGGCCAGCCTGGATCTTCTGGAATCCACCACTGCTGACCTTCATGATGACTAGATCTGAGAACAAACGTTCACTTATATTGTAAAATTGGCTGAAAATGTCATGTTCCTCCCCATGGAAACTTTGAAACTGTGCTTCAACACTTAATCTCAGGGGTTATTTTTGGTTCAGTTTCTCCCAGGATGGCCAACGTCCCGCACTCTACTCTGGACAACAACTCTCTTCATATTCACCCAGCCAAAAGCTGATTGTAATGGGAGATGAAATTCAAGACCCGTACAGACCTGTGCTCTACAGCTATCGTATTAATTTTGCTGTATTTTGCATCTTGTTCAATAATGCATCGTGTTCACCGGCAGTAACAAGATTATTGGGAAAAAAAAAAAAAAAAAAGCTTCAGGTTGAAATGTCTTCCAGGCAAATGCAGGGAGAATTTCGGTATCTGGTGAGAATGCGACTTTCGTGTTTTATATAAAAGGTTCATAATTTGGAGATTTTCTGCCATCTACTGGAAGGATTTTTTTTCAAACTATATATATATAGAGAGAGTACTCTTCTTCATCTTAACAAAATAAAACTCATTACATGAAAAGACCCCAAAAAGGTTACTACATACAACACGACATACATAAAAAAAACCTGAAATGTAATCAAAATGTACTGAAATAGTAGATACCAATAGATAATAAATTGGTAGGCACAGAATGCTTCATGACCTCGTTAAATTATTTAAACATTGATAATGTTTTTTTTTCCTCAATAAATTAGCACATAAATGGTTAAAAAAAAATCTAGTAAGCAATATTCCGTTCTTTATTAAAAATCTACAATGTATATAAATACCATTCTAACACTAAGTGGCACTTACTCTTTAAGGTGATTAATATTGCCAATGGAACATTAATTAGATATGGTTGGTCAGATAAATTTAATTTTTCGTAACTGAGTTTTAAATCCGCATAGGAAACAGGTTTATATTTTCTTGTTAATATTATGTATTATCTACAGTTGGCTTCGGGGGGTTTCAGAATCTGTATAGGATTAGCATGATTAAAATGTAGTTATTTATTGCTGAAAATTGCCCCAGGTAAAAAAAAACTTGAGGGATTTGAAAATTGGAACTGATTTGTCTGAGAATAAATCATTTTAAATGTATTATTCAGAGACCTAACCCGAATATAAAATATATTATGATTCAGTGATAAATTAATGGCGAACAGACTTGGTGACTAAGAAAATATAATCAATATCTGCTAATAAATAAATAACACACAGCTCAGATAAATGCATTGGGATTTGTTACTGCCTCGTTACATAGCTAACAACAATTAAAGTAGACCCAAACCCAACATGTTATTCATGTTTCAAGTGAGACGGATTAAGGTAATCAAATATTGTCGGTTTTGGCAAAAATAGGAATTCATGTCTCATCGGTCAATCGTATTAATTGCTTGATTCATTATATATGAAAGCTATAACTATAAAATGTGTAACTAAAACAATAGATTTCTAGCTCAAAAAACTGTTTATCTATTATGAGCGCAAAAAAAATATGCTGACTAAGCAAATGCGCATGGTATCTACAGAGCCTGTTTAACCCCTTAATGACAAAGCCCGTACATGTACGGGCTCAAAATGCATTGTTTTCAATGGGTTTAGGGACCACCCATTGTCCTTAAGGGGTTAAGGCAGAGTTTGTTGCAGTAACAGCTCCCACCAGTAGGTGGCACTGCTCCTCGTCATCTTATAACATACTGCGCTCTATAAGACCTATGCATTTAAGAGCAGAAAATTGTTTAAAATGTTAATATTTTCCATTTGCTTCCTTTTTGAGAGAGGGAGATCAAGAGATATGAAATGAGCTCAAGTCCTGTTGACTCTTGCATGGTTAACCTAGCTGCTTCTCTGTCCATCACTTTGACATGTACAGCATTCTCTTTAGAACACTGACAGATAATGATTCAAGGTTTTTATGCTTTAGCGATGAGGTTAATGTATAAAGTTTAAAATGGTAAATGTGAATTCAATGATCAGTTTGAGCATCATGATGTTGGTGCATGAAATAAAGAATTATGCGGGAAATGAACCACTCACGCATCTAGTGATAGCAATATGTTAGTGTGAGCGTGTCCTATAGGCAAACAGTAATTTCAAGGTCTGTGAGTTTGTTTTAGAATGGATGGTGCCATACTCCCAACATTTCACCTGTCCAGATTGGGATACATGTGTTGGGGAATGTGGCCAGAGGTAGGGAAGGACGGGGGTCACACATGGAAGTGGGTGGGGTCAGGTACAGAAGTAGGCATGGCTGGAACTAGGGGGTGGCTTTCTATATCCATTTGATGTTGTTTCTATACACATTATAATGACTTTTAGGGCTGTAAAATGCTGCGATACCCTCATACCCAGCAAACAGTCTGAGTTCCTAGAAAAGAGGGAGGACAGTGGAGGAAAGAGGAGGAAAGTGGAGGAAAGAGGGACATCAGGGGAGGAAAGAGGGGCATCAGGAGAGGAAAGAGGGCCCAGGGGGATTTGGATTACCAAAACAGACTGCAACTCTTAAAGGTGAACCGTATAAACTGATCCCAGGATAAACTGACTACGCCATTATGTAATCTAAAAATGAAAACATATTGGCTTAAGCCACATATACTAATAAGGGTCCAATATTCTAAAAATAATGTATTTTTCATAATTGGTAAATTGAATATAATAGAGAATAATACCGAAACAATCTGAACAATATATCACTCGAGTGACAAACAGCTTCACATAAATTCTATTTTCCTCTAACATCTAAAAAAAAGTATAGAAGCATTTATCAAAAGTTTTGCCGGAGTGTAGAAGATGAAATATGACCCGAGCCGGTTGCGGTGTTTGAATATTAAAGGGCTTCCAAATCTTGATTTCTCCATGCTTGGGTAGCCGATTTAAACAGGAGACAAATGTAGACAATCCTAAACTATGACCATCCGTGTAATGTCCGTGAAAACCTGTAATTTTAGGGAGTACAACTCTCACTGACAAGAATCCTACTGCATTTAGTTGTAAATTCTGAGCTGTCTCTGTGTTTCAGAGTCTGTCTCTCCTTGATTAAAGGTGAGTTTAGCATCTCACCAACAAAGAATCCATATTAAAATAGTTTGTATGCAGTCGTCAACATGTAATAACTAAATTACTTATCTTAAGGAGAAGCTGCAGCTCCAGAGCTTTATTCCTCTGCCCCTCTGTGGTCATGTTGGCTGCCAGGAGAGTCTCATTAGACTTACTTAGGAATGTTTCTAGCCAACTCCAGAATATAGCCCATGGGCGCAGTCAGCAGGAGATGTGTTTGGCCGAATAGATCTCCTATAAGCTAATGAGCTGGGGGGCCAGCAAAGAGACAAATGTATTTGGAGCGGTAATGCAGAATACCTCCATACAGTTAATAGAGGGAAAACATGATTATTTATAGGGACCGCTCCTTTATCCTATTCATTAAATACATATGATGGTCGGAGAACTTCCTCGACTGACCAAGCTTAGCAGCACTCAACGATCCAAGCATCGTGTTAATTCACTTAAAGCTGAGATGACGTGGATTTGCGTTGTCGGGGAGTTTGGGATGCTACATCTTGCGAAATATTCGGACTCCTTTGTCTGCACTCCTCTTTTTTATCTGTCTCCATTGGGAGGGTCTTTGTTGGTTGGTGTTGTAACGGAGCAGGAAGATTTACGACCGCGTCGGAACAATATAACAGCCTCCCATTGTCTTGAAAAACAATAAAGCGGCTGCAGAGAAGAAGACGCGTTATACAGGTAAGGATCTAAACTGTAAACCAAGCAGAAATGCCTTCTTCCAACAACATGATATAAAACGTGATATAAAATAGCACTTTTATGAACCTGAATGTTGTACAATGCAACATAAAGTTGTGTTTAAGCTCAAATATAGCCACATAAAATATCGTGAATGCATTCCTTTAAATCAGTTTAATTCGAAAACAATGCGCTCTTTACGGCGTAATAAGGGCCACTGGCCGGGCAGATGGCTTTTACTTTTCCGTTTACTTTACTTTAAGTAAATTATTTCATAACGACTCTGGCTAGTTCACCCATCAAACCATCCGACAGCTGCTTCTGTTTGGCTATAAGCAGAAAGCCCGGATTATTTAGTCTTTGAAGCCAAGGATTTCTTATTTTCTTATCTTATCAACAAACAAGCGGTTCTTCTTTGTAATCAATGGATGCTTACTCACTTGGCACTAATTAGAGTATAATTCACGATTGGCACGTCCAGCCCAAATGTAAAATCAATTTAATGAAAGATTTAGCCAAATGTTAGCTTTTAAGTATAATGGCCAAATATCCATGCATTTTTGTTTAACCCTTTGAATGGCAGGGACTTAATATTACATTCGGGGATATATATTTTTTGCAGGAAAAATAACGAGGACCCTTCAGGTCCCAACATAAGATCGTAAGATTGGGTATTCTTGCTTGTGGCTACGGATCGGGCCATGTAATTGACTTTTTCATCAACATGGCTCATTTGTGAGCTCTCCTTGAAGACTTTGTATTGTGTGGTTTTAAAGTAATGTAATCTGGTAGGTTGAGGTCTTAGAAACATCTGCTTACTGATCATCACAGGGTGATGACCAAGGGAGTAAGATAACATTACGATCTAACAAATTGATTAGTTGGCACCAGCATTGGTCATGGTGGACATTTACTGGGGTCCGTGGTGGACAATTTAATTTTGTTTTATGGACCTTCACAAACCTTGCCACGGATCCTGGTGTCCTCGTACGGAAACCTTGCCTATCCCTGATTAGATATCCCCTAATTAGATATTTGGTGGTATTGATTAAAAACCTAGAAGTTATACATCTGGTAGGTTGAGTTCCTAGAAACATCTGTCCACCTATGATGCCAGTGGATGATGTCTAAAGGAGTAAAAAGAGATCAACAATAGGGAGACCTAACAAATTTATTTGGGGTGACTAGATTTCCCCATCTGGTGGTATTGAGTAAAAAAAAAGCATTGAAATCAATGTATTTTCTAAGCATCCTCGGCTAATATTTAATCCTCATCAGCCCTGAATAGATGTCACGATTCTTCACCAACAATGGATCCATCCAATTGAATTTAAACATTTGTGTGATCTCCGTCTACCTTCCATAATCTTGCAAACCATTCCATATGGTGGGTGTAGGATTTCTAGATCATCCTCCATAATGCTTTAACCCCCTAATGACAAAGCATTGTTTTCAATGGGTTTAGGGACCGCCCATTGTCCTTAAGGGGTTAATAGAAGACCCCTCTGCGTTTCATATGTTGTCTCGGACAAGAATGTGAAATTTATATAATGTAGGGGTAATGCCAGGTAGGATTTGTCAAAGGTCATGGCGTAATATTAGTTACAGAGTTTATGAATTAACATTTATTTGAAAACAAAATCAGAAGAATGATGCATTGCGGGGAGGAAAGAGGAACGGACAAGTTCGGTCACCAAATATGTAAAGAGGAGAAAAAAAGGCGAAGAGGTCGTAATCCAAAACTATCTGGCACATAAATGGTAAATACAATTTATTAATGGACCGTTTTACAATCTTTAACAACTTAAGGAAAAAAAATATATCAATCAACATCAGGTACAAAGAAAAGTGATAAAAAATTTCATTTAAGCATAAAAAGTGTGCAGAGAATAATTAGCACATCAATGCTTTGGGTATTTGTGTGCTAAAAAGTATTTATTCTATGGTGGATTTTTGCTTGTTGTTACTGTGTAAATGGGAATACGTTAAAAAAAATTGGTGTGATTGTTTGTTTGCAAGTATAGATTTATATTTTATGTGTAAACTTCCAAGATTACATTTATCTGTTATACTTTTTTTGCACCTTTTTGTGCAAACAGCTGGCTAAATGATATCATCAGTCTCTATAATACACAAAAAAACATCTGCCATGTTTACCAAACCCTACGTTTCATGAAGGAAAATAGATATTGCCTTACTGGTCCTAGAAAACAGTCTTTTGGCAAAGTATGTAGCTTTTATTGGCCGACACAGAGAAAGACGGATACTCACAGCTTTCAAGATCTTTTACCAACGAAACGGTGCCTTATTGTTTTAGTGTTTGTCAACGCTCGGACTGGCACACCGGTCAAATGCCCAGTAGGCCACTGGCTGACAGCTCCCCATACTCAGACTGATCTGCTACACTGTGATGGACACCAGATGGACACTACATGGGCATAGTAGAAGCATTATCATCTACAGACACCAGACAAGCCAGAAGACTTGTTTTTCCCTCAGAAATCTCATGGTGCTGCCACAACCACAAGGGATTCTGGGTAGGCGCATGCAAATAAGGCCAATAATTATCATAAAATCTAAATCCACAAGTATTGAAACCAACCAACGCCAACAGGTACGATACAAATGTTCTTTACTTAAAAATATAGAAACAGGAGGACTAAAAGGCCGGGCGTGGTCGACGCGTTTCGCACATAGATGTTTCATCATGAGTTTATCATTAAACACTTTTGGATGAGGAAGATTTGTATCGTACCTGCTGGCGTTGATTGATTTCATTATGTGTGGGTTCTGGATTATGTGCTTTTTACCGAAGGGGTCTGGATCCGATCCTGGGGCAGCCGGCTTTCGCACTCGGATCGGAGGAGCCTGGGGATTTTGAGTGTTATCTCATAACTCCTGTACAATTCTAATATTTTTTTGGACAGAATCTTCATTCTATCAATTCTGTTTTTGTCAATCACACACTGACCTTACAAATGGGGCCAATATTTTGCATGCAAGAAATCTTTATGTATGAGTGCCTAGTCCTCTTGTGTCCAGCTAATGCATATTTTATCAAATCTATTAATTTTGCTCGTTTTTTGAGCTGTATTTTCTATCCCCATGGAACTGCAAGCAATTTCGAACATATATTTCAGGTTCAAGAAATACTTTTTCGGACCCTTTTTGATGTTGGAATGACAAATTTACACAAATTTAACTCCCCGCAAAACAAAACAGTTTATTTAATTTAACTGGTTAAGCTTCTGGCTTTTGTTTTATATCAAGGTAGAAGACTTGGAATGAATTGTGGTTCTTGGGGTTTCCATGGTGACAGATGAATGTCGTTTCAAAACTTATGTTCAGAAATCAGTGAGATACAGATCAGCAAACACAGAGCCCAAAAGTCGTTAAGTGAAAAGTATAGGTATTGTTAAGGTTTATATTTAGAGGTATGAGGAGGGTCACATACAGTCTACGCATGCAAGAATACCGAATCCCTTCTGTGAATCCATTTTTGTGACGCTGTCCAGGAGATCAATTAAAACGTCTTGGCTTCTTGGCAGGAAAGTGGCAGTTTCCATTTACTCCTTTCTTAAAACGGAATATTCGAGGAAAACTATACAAAGCCTATCGATGGTTTCTCACTAATTGGAACCCTTGCAAACCGTGTTTGGATCCATAAGCTTTAACACTAGATATAGTGTCCCTTTCCCTGCCCCCCTTCCAAAAAATCCAGAGTAGGTTAATGTTTCGTTGGCTACCATCAAACTTGGCAAATTGATACAATTAGTAAAGTAGTAATCCGAAATGGGATGGTTGTCACAAACACAAAGTCTGTTTGACCAAAGTACTTGGCTGGTCCATGAGTATGACGAGTTGACGATTTGTTGTTTTTGTTGACACCTTGGACCGTCAAGGAAAATGATGAATTTCTGACAAATTCTATTAAGTAAATAAGCAATCATACCCCCCAAAAAAATGAAAACTTTCTCTAATACTAGTAAGCATTGATTTCAACCCTATTAAATGTTTTACTACAAAGAGTTTAAAGAACACATCCACTCAGAGTCCAGTAGAAGACCAAGAAGATGGCTTCAACAACGTACATTCTAGATTCCCTTTTTCTAGTTATGCCTTGAAGACAGACCAGATATTGACTAGGGACGATATCTGGTCTGGATATTCTAGATTCAAGCAAGATAGAGATTTTAGGAAGATGATGTAGAATCTGTGAAGATTCTACAAGATGAATTGCAAGATGTGGAAGCAACAGCATTGTTGTTTATCCAAAGGAATCAGAAGGTTTGAAAAAATTGAAAAAATCAAGTCGTAATGACCCTTATTCCCATGATTTCACATTATTTTTGCTAAGAAGTGCAAAGGAAACACATCTTAATATGTACTTCATCCTACATCTGCCGTTTTATGCTAATTCATTCGCAGTGCAAATCATCGCGAGCCCCCCCCCCCCTTTCCTTTGGCTCCATTGATACGAACAAGGACTGTCTATTAAAGTTTCTGTCTGTGTAAAGTCACTTCCAATAGCATTGCATTTCCACCGGATTGCCAATCATGTCGTTTAACCAATCAGAAGGAAAGATTCATGCTGCAGCCGCAACGCTGTAATCATTACTAATTAGCAAAGCGTTTCATTCTGTGCATGTTTCGCAAAAACTAGCAGTTGGAGTCATAATTGTTCTATTCGCACACGAGAAGCAACGCAACCAGATGCAGGTTTTATGCGCCACGAAAAATTAACTTTATCTGTATTTTTGGGGTAAAAAAAAACCCTTTATTTTATAAACAGGGATTATTACAAGAAAGATAAGAATTGAAGCGTCTCGTCTCTTAAAAAAAAAAAAAAACGGAGCTGTTAGAAGACGAAAGGAAAACTAATTCGCATGCTCTACGGGAACTAACCTTGTCTACAAAAGCCAAGGTTGATGCGTCCCATGCCATATTAAATCTAAGACGTGCGCTGTAATGAAAAGGGTAGCATTCCATGAAAATCTCCATTTTTTTTCGTTAACGTAGTTATGGTTTATTAAATATGCAAATACTACGAAGGCAGAAACACATTGCAAATGAGCGTCTTGAAATGTTAAGCGCTCCACGTCCTCAAAAATTTAGCAATTTTCCAAAATGTTGCTCCTTTTTTTTTTTCTGTTCTTGAAAAATCGATCTAGCAAAAAAAAAATGTAAAAATCAACATAAAAATACACGTAAGGGTAAAGTATATTGCATATATTATTCCGAAAGGGTTTTTTTTTTCTTGAGGACGTAGCAGATTTAATTGCATTCGTTTGGTTCTGCTATTCCCTTCGCATGCAGTGTGATCAACCTTACTAACTTCAAAGGCAACAGCCATCACCATATGTTTCAAACACTTCACGTTTTATTATGGTTTTTATATACTTTGAAGTCTGCCCTCCCCAAAAGGCTGGAAATGGGAGGCAATCATGCCTTTCTATTATACCAAGATGCCTTTTATATTGCGGAGACATTTAAAACTATATGAGGTCCTATCAGGGTAATGATATTGTACACATCAAAAGATAAACAAGGGGCATAAACACGTTAGGGGATAGGGAAATGAAAAGTACGAGCGCCATGTTAAAATGTCCTCAAGGAGACATAACTATTAGGTTATTACGTACTAAAATGTAAGTCTAATACGGTCAGTGGACTGAAACCCCACCAAGCCTCGGCTTCTCCACAAGAAGATGTATTGAAATTTATTAAGAAGGAATACAATAAAATTTGGTAGCGATTGAGGGATTAGCACGCCGGATTTGTTTCTGAGACCAACGCGACAGCGCATACCCTTTCAGGTTTTGGGAAGTTTTCGACAGTCTGACCCATGCCACAAGGCAGCGCAAACCGAAAATGTAGGGCAGGTTTCCGCTACATAAGGGAACCAACAACCCATGATAAACCATTTCGCCATTGTGTCCTTCATCACTCAAGTGCTGTTTGTGTATAACTAGGTGCTATTGACCAAGAAGAGCCCCAGCTCTGATTTGAAGATTCTAAGCCACTGCCAGATGCCTTTTATGTGTGTGTTTTGTACATGCAGTTCCACACATAGCCACCGGGGTATCTAGAGTAAGAATGGCTTTGGGTAGCATTCGCAACCTGACTGTATCCTTTTTGCGCTCCTTTTATGCATCCCATTTAGGCAAATATTCATTGGACAGCACAGGATTGAGTACATTGAGCACTGTTGCCCTTGCCATTGTTAGCTAGATGTCTTTGGACACTTTACTATTGAGCCTCTAGTATGGCTTGCCCCTGGGTTTCTGGAGAGAAGGGCAGAGGGAAGAAGAGAATGGGAGGTGAGAATGGATATGGCAGAATGGACAATTAGTAGGTAATAGTGGTATTGATGATAAAGAAATGTCCAAGGCAAGAAGCAGTATAGATAAAAGAGAAGGATACATTGAGGTAGCATTATGTGGAGAGAAGGGCTGCGTGTAAAGGCAATGTGGATTAGAAAAAATGCAGATCAAGGGAAATCTAAGATTCAATGGTTTTGTTACAATATCTGTAAATGTTCCAATTTAGAATGTGGACGTATCTAATAATATAAGCCCTATAACACCTGCACTGCGTATTGACAGAGCTCGTGTAAGTTCCTATGAGATCTCTTCTCATCTCCACCCAACAACACAAACGTATGCAAGATATTAAGCTATTTGTAGACAAATTATACTTCTTAAGTCATAATGAGGAACTCAATCAGCGCATCTGCTGTAGCTGAAAATCCCCGTGGGGGTGAGTGGCACATGGTCCTCTCATTATAGCAAAGTCTTGTTTGTAGAAAATGATGTACCTCCGAAACTGATCCTTGAGGCTTACCGTGTTCCAAAGGGCTGACACGCGACACCTGTGGGGTTTTTTAAGTTAATCATTTGCTTGCCTATATAAATTAAAATATTGCTTGAATGAAGGACGGGGTTAGATTGCGTAAACTGTAGTGTAGAGCCCAGGTCTTATGAGCCCTCTTAGGCTTACACAGGAAGAAAATAGGGAAGCTTAACTACTGTCACAATGAAACTCAACTGGGACCTCACTCAGAGAGAGACCTTTCTTCCCAGTTGCATGGACAGTTGCATGGACATAATCAATGTGACTCTTGAAAGGATCTGGTGCTGGAGTGGCGGATCAGGTAAGTATGGGGCACTATGAGCCAGGGGCCACTAGGTAACTCTCCAAATACCACCGGCCGTAACAAAACCTCAACACGTGGGTCGGGCACTACCCACCAAAATACTGCAGCTATGGGTCCCTCGCACGGGTCGAGGTTCACCTCCATGCTAGGCAGGCTTACCAGACCTCACAAACTCCATCTCCCAAAGGCTGGAGCCCAACACTAACTCCTTGTGGAGGTGGCATGCAGCCCAAAATATATTCCATTTCCGACACACCTGACCTTAAGTATCAATGACACATAACTCAAGGGAGGGAGAGTGGGATAACTCGCTGAGTGAATAATACCCTCAAACGAGGTTTTAAATAGCTCCATTTTGAAACTGGCCCCTTGTGGGTTGTCCAAACCCAACAAACCAACCCTCTTTATTTAATTTTTACCGTCCTTCAGCCTCAGTCATTCCCCCTTTACCTTAAATCACCCCCATAGGGGACTCTGCCTGGACCAGTTCCCCATTAGTACCGACACAAATAATACAACGCTTTATCGGGTAGTTTATATATATATATATATATATATATATATATATATATACTGTATTCAAAGCTGCTTGACTTGATTTGGAAAGAATTGGGTGCACAATTATAGCTGCAGAAATTAACTGTTCTCCGGAATGGGTGTTCTGACAATTTTACAGGTGATATTTACAGCATTTATTTCATATCCTTATTTATAGTAATAAAGTACATATATTAGAGTAAATAATTTTATTATCTGTGTGCTTGCATTAATGTTATACCTTTACTAGCATACTTGTGAGGAATGGCAATATTAAAGTGAAATGTCATATGTCATATTATTCCGACTCCGAAAAAGTTGCAAAAAAATAATGATAATAATAATAATAATAATAAAACTCTGATTTCATTAATATGTTTTTTCAACTTGAGATTTGAGCCTTTAGGGATTTATGTATCAGGAATTCTACAGAGCAAAACATGAACACTTTACAAGGCACTTAAATTATAAAACCGTTTCTACTAGTTCTGCATTGCTTGTTATATTTGATTGCCTATTTACTAGAGATATGCACTACGTACCAAAAAACTAAAAATGGGAATGGGCAGATAAGGGTTAAAAATGAACAGGTTTATTTAAGATTCTGTTAACTTCTAATCCTCTGGTATATTAAATAATAAAACACAGAAACATAGAATTTGCCAGTATATCGGCCCCCATTCGGCCCGTCTCATGTTTAAATTCCCTCGCTGTATTACCTCTACCACTCTTACTGGGAAGCTGTTCCACTTATCTACCAAACTCTCAGTAAAAAAAGAAAATTATGATAATTACAATTTATCTTAGAATTATTATTATTATTACCTTTTATTTATTAAGCTTTTGTCTGATGAATTTGATATTTTTTATAAGGGCATTCTACAGTACCTCAGGGGAGGGGTTTTGATCACTGTGACCATAGAGTCCATTAAATGACTTTGGTCAGTCTGGAGATTGGCGTCTTCTTCTAGTGCACTCCCCCCGGTGGCTAAATTAGGGATTGCTGTTTGGGTCTCCAAAGAAAATTGTAATTGTCACTCGAAAATTTGAATTTAATACATATTAATTATAATTGCAGGATTTGCATATAAGCTATAAACTAAATACTAAAACACTGGCAGGTGCTAGGAACGCCTGTTCTAGATTTTGTTCTGGCTGCCCAACCCACAAGAAATGGCTGACCGTTCCACTGAAACTCAACCTAGTTCTCTGCCATCTTATATCCTTATTCTAAGAACTCTCTCTTGCCCTTCTGGGTTTTAAGGGTCCCCGGAGCCAAAATTCTATAGGAGCCCGCTTTTTGTGACGTGCAAGTACCCCTTTTTTAATGGGATAATCAGACATCTGGATGAATAGTTTTGTTGTTGTTGTTGTTGCGGTGTTCATTATTATTCTCTAGCAAACATTTTACTCCCCTATCTTTGTACTTCGTATGAGTAAAGAGAGTCAATTGAATTCGATAAAATTATCAGAACGTCAATGAAATCCAGATGCCAGGCTCCTTGTAAGCGTGTATATCCAATGTTCCTAACATTTTAATAATGAAAAAGGAATATATAAAGAAAAAAAAAGTAATCCTTTTAAAGCCTGTGTTTTAAGCTACTTCACAAATTAATTACCAGCTCGTCCAAGACTGTTATTGATTCCAATGGCTTACTGTTGGGAGAAATGCAATTATAATCTAGTCTGCAGTCTATCTTAGTTTAAAGCCAATGAGTACGTGGATCTCTTGTGTAGACATTTCTATTCTTAGAAGGGTTATTTATCCATCATATATAGGGTGTAGTTATTTCATGCTATTGGAAATAAAGTGTAAAATAAAAAATATGTATACCATTTTATTGAGGACCACATTGTTTCCATGGAAACATAGCGTTTGATGGCAGATAGGACCCATTCAGCCCCTGTCTAGTCGCCCGTTTCTCCTACTGTAAAGACTCAAACCTTAATCAGTCGCTGGTCTCGTCTTAGATTCAGGAGCCGTATGTCTATCACATGCATGTTTAATACCCTCGCCGTATTACCCTCTACCACTTATGGTGGGAGGCTGTCTAGCTACCACCCTACCGTTTCCAAAACAATATAAAGTTACATTAACAATAAATGTAACATGATTTTCTTATTTAAGGGTGAATTGTCATATTCCATGTGATCCTTGATCCTAATTGTTACCTATTCAACGTTCTAATCATGCCAAACTATCCATTTTTTGGTTTTAGTGAACAAAAAAATCTAGAAGCTCATCTGTAGTCTTATAGAACAATGCAGGTACAGCAGAAAAAGAGGATTTCAACTGTTAGCGAGTAACCGAGACTAGTGCTTTTAGGTTCTGTTGTTGTGAAAGTTGTGGTTGGTGCTCCAAAAGTGTCAGGGTCACAGAATAACTTAGTAACACATCAATAAGTAAAGAAAAAAAACATAATAATAATCATAAACGTTTCCGAGAGCATTATCACAATTTTGGTTCCTGGTTTTTGCTTCTGGCACATATTTCCTCCCAAAAATTCCAATTTTTTCCCATAATTCTCGACCGAGAAAAAGAATATTACCAGCAGACCACATTCTGTGACTTAAAAATAAATAACGATAAAATAAATAAATAAATAATGCTGTTATTACTGGTTTTACTGTACATTTTGAAAAAATATATCAAAAATACTGCTTTCTTTTTCAATCAAGAGACCCTGACATTGTGCACAACAGGACCCCATCTATTTATCTTATGGTTTACAGCCAGCTCAGTTTAACCCCTTAAGGACAATGGGCGGTCCCTAAACCCATTGAAAACAATGCATTGTGAGCCCAGTACATGTACGGGCTTTGTCATTAAGGGGTTAAACATGAATCCCAAAATACGTCTCCGCCGGCATGTTTGCTGTAAAGCTTCATTAGAGTAATCTTTGTACGGTACAGCTGAATATATTAATACTCCGGCAGCAGATGAGCTTCGATAACATTAATGCAGCACTCGAGTCTCACGATATTAGCCTGGATAATTAGCATGCGCATGGAGGAAAGCTACTTATCGCTGCATATGTGAGTATAATAAAAATCATGCTTGGGCAGCTCGATAAATCCGCGTGGTAAATAATAATAAATCCGCGTGGTAAGTAATCATCCTGCATTTTTCTGGTTCCTTTCCATTAAGCAATCCTGATAAAAATGTCATGTAGACTTTTATCTTGGTTATCAAGGAAATGGCCTTTTAAAGTGGAACTTCCGCCATTTTTCTTTTTATCTCCTAGCTATTGTCAGATGGCTGTAAGGAATATATATATATATATATATATATATATATATATATATATATATAATTTTTGTTGCAAAAAAATGTGTCATAATTAGTAACTTTATTTTTTATTTGGCTTCATCTGCCGATGCGGGATGCTGGAGAGGCAACGCAAGACCTGGAGAGTTAAGGCCCATGATGCTTTGCTATTTGAGATACTAGTCTTTATGACCTGGAAGCCTACTGGAAACCTGAACACAGCACGGATTGCGTCACATGTGATATAGCGTACAGTGAAGGATTTCCACAAGATTTTGGGGCATTTCTGTGGGAATGTTTGCCCATTCATCCAGTAGAGCGTTTGTGAGGTCAGGAGCTGATGTTGGACGAGACGCCCGGCTCGCAATCTCTGTTCCAGTTCATCCTAAAGGTGTTCAATGGGGTTGAGCTCAGAGCTCTTAGCGGCTGGTCAAGTTCTTCTGCACCAAACTCATCCAACCATGACTTTATGGAGCTTGCTTTGTGCTCTGGGTCCACAGTCATGCTGGAATAAAAAATGGTCTTCCCCAAACTGTTCCCACAAAGTTGTAAGCATAGCATTGTCCAAAATGTCTTGGTATGACCCCTTCGGCATTGTACGTTTTGGACAACCTACTGTACCTCACTGGCAAAGACCATGAAGGCCATGCTATATGTCTGGGGTTGTTGGTCCTCTTGGGCAGAGGAGGTTTGCCTTGCATTTTGGTTCTATGACCAGGATAAGACTGATTCTGTACGATGGGGTTGAGCTTCTCTTAAACATTTTAGCAAAGTAACCTTAGCATATTAAACCTTAGGATAGAATGGTCTGCCATGGTTTATATGTTGTGTGGTAGAACCATTTTGTTTTCCATCTTCTTCTAAAAAGCACTACATCTTTAAAACGGCAACATTCCTCATAATAAGAAAAGAGGTAGAAATGTAAAAGCCTGGAACATATGCAGTATTTATTAGGAAATGTATATGCCGCAAATGAAATTAGCATTGTAAATGAGAAAACATAATATGTTCTCCTTTATACATCTGCTTTATATTAGCGTGACTTTGTAAACCGCCGGTGGACACGATATATTAATAACAGCTCCCTAATTCGCTGTAACCAAGATATTCACTGGAGTAATTTTAGCAAAAGGGTTATTAAAATTGTTCTAATGTAAAGGAGACAATTTGCTTTAATTTCCTGCAGTTTTAATTTCGCTCTGATTTAACATTCCCTTACCTCCTGCCATAAAAACCCAGGTCGTTTTGCGGGGGGGGTTTTTTAGTGCTTTGTTAGCAAATGTCATGTTTTTTCCTTTTGTATACCCTGCTTTTTTTTATTATGCATATTATACTAATTTTACATGCTCACCAAGGGATGAAAATCAAGGGTTCTATGGGAACATCCTATTGCTGTGTTAATCTTAAAATAAATAAGAAAGATAATCGGCCAAAAGCTCTTCAAATATAAATTATAGATCTCAAATTAAGTTTTTTGTATATACCGTATTTGCTCGATTATAAGACGAGGTTTTTTTCAGAGCAAATGAAAAATACCCCTCGTCTTCTAATCGGGGTCGTCTTATAATCAGACCTCAAATAGAGGTCTGACTATGAGACTAAGATCCAGATCCCCCGCACCGCTGCAGGGGACCTGGATCCTTCTGTCTCCCCGCCCCACCCCACACACACTTACCGGTGCTTCCAATTTCCTGCTGTATACCGGGGCAGTGGGTTGACGTCCACGCGATCCGCGTAGACAACTTACGCTGCAGCCGGAAGGAAGTGTGGCTCGCAGCGGGGGTTGTCTGCGTCCATCACGCAGACCTTCCCCGACTGTCAGAGATCAGAGGTCCCCGCACCGGTGCCTGTGCCGCACCGGACATTGAGATGGTTTTTAACTCATGGAGCCACATCCAAGAGGATTTAGCTTTTTGGTGGGAGAGGTGGTGCTTTATGGTTCTCATCTCTTTTTGAATTCTTGAAGGACCAAGACCAAGGAGAGGAAGTGGTGGGATCCTTCTGGGATCTGGTAGTTACTGTGGCTCTTGTAAAAGCACATTTTGGGACACACTTCACTTTCTTCACCTTGGCTTGGCACCAGATCATCAAAATACTTTTTTTTGGAGGTGTGAACTGAAAAAGAAGATAGCGATAAGCTATGTGAAATGCGAGAGAAGACAAGCCATAGATAAACTGAAGATATAAAAAAAAAAACAGGTAGAGGAGGTGTGAGTTGTGGTTGCACAACCATGAAGCGCCCTATAAGTTCTGATCAAGATTTAAAAAATGTACATCCTAAGTAAATAGGAACTCAAAGGAGGCTTCACAAAGTAGAGTAGTAGATGTTGAGTGGCGTGTGAGCATCAATGTTTTCAATGGATTGGAGGAAATCCAGTGAAATGAATTCAAACTGGAACTAAATTGTAGTACTGGAGATGAGAGATTATAAGGGCAAGAAGTAGATGATTTGTGGCTTTTTGGGTGAAATCGAGGGGGATGTAAGTGAGGTGAAGGGTAGCTTTTTGTACGTGATGAATGATAGGACAGAATCACAGCTCATGGTTAGAAGATGGAATAGTGTTAAAGATTTATTATATATGGGTTTATATAAAACCACATATTTTAGAAAACGTTTGTGTGAAATTATTACACTGGTGAGACGATGTAAGAGTGACGTGCATATAACTCCAATAAATGACACTCAAGTGTATACTCAGACGTTAGGGCATTACCGCTATGTTAATGGTTACAATTTAGAAAACGCAGATTATGACAAGTCGAAAAGCAGAAATTTCATTAATGCCGTGGAATGTTTCGCCAGTAAATCAATAATTCATTTACATCCATAAAATGCTGACTGCATAAAAGCTGAAATTGTTGGCTTTGAACCAGCAAAGAAAGCCATTATGTTAAGTTTCCAAAAGAAGACTCGCGGATAAGCGAGATAACTTTACCGCAGAGGTTTGTATACATAAATCGAGAGTTATGTTTATAGTCATACAATACACTTTATTGTTTATTTCCTGTAGCTGCTTTCAAAAAATAAAATATAGCATAGTATTAGAATTGTCTGGGATCATTGTTGAAGAAGTAGAAATAAAGAGACTCCCGGACCAATAGGGGAGATCACACGTTACTGGCCAGGCCGGTCTGAATTGTTGGACTGAGTGGAACAATTTTTTTTGTAATTGGTGTAAATCAATCTCAAACGCTCATCCATCTAGCTCGTGGATTGTTTTTTTGGCATCTACCAATCAGATCTCTAGAGACTCCCCAGCTGGCAAATGAGTGACTGGAAAGGGTTATAGTTTAGGATTAATACCTGAGAACTACCCATAGCTCTGCCTCTTCTCAGAGAGTGGCTTTGTGAAAGGGTGGGGCCCATCTGCATATATATAGGGGCAGGGTTACTCACAAAGAGAGGTGGAGCTAGACCCAGACACCCTTTAGTAGGTAGTTAGTGGTCAGGGAGTAAGCCAGAGTGGGCGTGGCCAAATGTTGCTCCCCGCCTAGAAAAAGAAGAAACTGACCTGGAGGCTAAGGGAAATAGGGCTTCACCCAGAGTCTCCACGTCAAACTCAAGACAGTTTCCAGCTATGACTATAACTTTGGTTTTATGCAAATGTATTTACTTGCGTTTGACTTCACACCTATGTGCTATTTAATCTTCTAACGGCAAACGCTTGTCACCCACTTGTCTTCTACTGACATGCCATCCACAAACAATATTTTTAGGAGGTACTATCTTTACAACAACTTCTTGAAAAGTGACATTTTGTTACCATGGGAATAATCCCATGATTATATCCACTGCTTGCGAAAATAACGCAGGAACTGCAAATCTACATGCTGACTCAGGGACTCTTAATTACTTCCTGAAACTACATCACGATGTAAAAATAATGGTACACGTGATGCAGCTGGCTGCGGAAACTCTGGACCGAAAAAGGCCTTTTTCGGTAGGACGGAATTAGTCATTTTCTTCCATTTTTACAATATGGTCAAAAGTGTTTTTCCCGCTTCGAAAAACACCTCCATCGTGAGATCAGGTCTCTCCGCCAATCTTTAGAAAATTGATGACATCATTCATAGGCATATTTTATTATTGTGGTGGTACTTAGTGGTCCTGAGACATTTTCTCTTTAAAAACCTCAAAAAGGAAATCTAGGTAACCATTTACAAACTATGTACTCTCCTGTATCATTTTTTTTTTTTTAAAAAAAACATCAAAATTAATTGTTAAAAAAGGATTTTCTGCTAGAAAAAAAAGTCTAATACCTTTGACAAATGATCTCTCTCTCTTTAAGACATCTACTTTATTAAGTAATGATGTTCTCGAAGCATTAGATAAGGGGAGAAAGCAGCTACATAATTGCCCATCTGGAAATTATCTGGATGGTTTGTGGTCTAATGGTATATTTGAAATGCTTTTTCAGTAAAGTGAGTCCTCGTTCGCTTTTTTTCTGGGCGCTGCCATGTGCTGTTTTTTGCTTAATGAAGAAAAATGAAGTTGCGTGTAATGGCCTAGAAAAAAAAAAAACAGCTTTATCAGTAAGGTAGAGGCCCTTTATGACAGTTCAGTGCTTTTTTATTTATTATTTTGCTTATTAGCCGGAGATTTAAGATTTATGTAGTCAGTTTATCACCGTAAGCCGGGGAGGCTGCAAAGGCGGAATGGTTACAATGGAAATGGTTTTGTGTCAAATCTTAAATAATCAGGAAACTACGACTCGTGTTAGAATGTAGATAAATGACCAAAATAAATATACACAGATTTTCCCAACTCTTTTAACACTGCGTAGAAACAGGGCACATGTTCTGTATAAGTCTCATTTGATTATATATTCAATGTGGTTTTTTGTGTCTTGGTGGGTGCCATGTTGTTTTTTTTTTTTTTAAATAGTTGGAATTGATGCCACTAAGAATTGTTTTCTCCGACATTTCAAGAGTCACACAACAACAATTGTGTCTATTCCCAAAAGGCCACGTTAGTAACCCCCCCCCCCCCCAATTAAGCTGCAGTGGAGGCCAATTAGGGCTCCATTTTGCTCCATTTTTACCAGTTTGCTTTTAAAACCTCTACGGGCTTAATAAATAATTTAAAAACACAAATTATAGTTAGGTTAGACTAATTAACAGAGCTTAATGCTATCCACAAGACCGATCCTTTTCCGACCAATGGCCATCAAGAAAATGGCCATTGGCCAAGAAAACAAAGAATTAACTCTTTTGCAACCTATATATTATATTATTGCCATTTATGCCAATTTATTATGTGATATTCTGGAGCATTCATTATTCGTAGGTATGTCTTGCTTTTTTTTTTCCAAATTATTCTTATGTCATTTAAATGAACTGTATAAGCCAAGATAATGATCCCCACAGACCCATTTTCCTGGCAAAATTTCTTTTTTTTTGTGTGTAAATATTGGGCCAGATGGTGATTTTATGCATTAATGACTCTATCTGTGATTGTGCTGAAACATGAGTATTTGCTATTTCCGTTCGAAGGAAAGGATAGTTCAATGCTGCATGTGCATATGCAAATGAATAGTTTATTTAATAATCCCTCACTGTCTTTAGCCAACTGGAGGGCATAACTGCCAAGTCTACATTTGCCTGTCCCAGTTATTGGGATTGCCGGCAATTTAACTGAATTGGGCACCATGCGTCCTGTAGTAAGGAAGGAGACAGCGTTTTCCATGCGTGGAATGTCCCCACATGTGGTTTAGGAAGAGCGTCATGCTTCCTACATACATTAGACGAAGAGTGACATGCCTACATGTTGTGGAAAAAGCTTTGTATGCATGTCCAACTCATACCGTATCTGCATTGTTGTGGATTGGTCATGAGGGTGTACATGACTGCTCTGAAACATTGTCATTTGAAGGTCTTTGTTTGCGCTGTAAAGACTTATTTGTTGGGCTTACATACTTAAAACGTTGGTCTGACCTACAGTATGTTCTCAGTACTCAGGGATGACTTTCTAAAACTAAAGTTAGCAGAACACTCGATTTTGGGCTATCAATTGGCTTATGTTGCCCACCTGTCCATTGATCTCACTTTCCATCCATGGGAATCTCTAGCTGAGTTGCTGGCCCAGGGTGACCTCCAACCGCTGACCTTTGCCAGAAGGTGCCCGATAGGGTCTAAGCCAACCCCGGAGAAAATCATCATCTTGCTTACTTCTTAAATCACTCACTCCCCAAATCTCCGGTGTTTACTATGGATGCTTAGGGTTATCTGGGAACGAATACCGGACCGAACAATAACCCTTAAAAGGTTTATTAAACCTTTACACAAAAAATGACTTTATCTAAAATTACCAGCTGTTGTTTCTACAATTCTAGCCCATTCAAGATAATATTTTTTTATAAAAATGGGACTCATAGAATGCTCTTTTTTAAACAAAGCAGGATTGTTTATGGTTTTAATTAAAATTGTGCATATGAAATTCTGTTATCCATGTTTTTAGATGAGAACACATGGAAATGTTTACATTAATTTCTCTGGTTGTAAATAATTTATGATGTCACTTTTCAAATATTAATGATCATAGAAGCTATTCAAATTTAATATGAGTACAAGAGTTTTTACTTTAGTAATCCTGGGATAGTTAACAGTGCCATATAATATCTTAAAAACTCTAACTGGATACAGATCTATACCTGCAAGACCTGTGAATGGGAATTTCGATTTATAAATGCTAAACACGTTATGGAGGATTGCATTATACCTGATGACATCATCTTCTAAATTTGTGACACTGGATTTTTCTGTGTGGTCGCTGGTCAAGTGTTCAGGGTAAAGTTCAAAGTAACCTTGGTAAAGAGACCATTAATCTGACACATACATGATGAGGTGGTCAAACTTCACAATATCAGTGCAACATTGTATCTCGACAAGAAGTTGACGATGTAGAAAGACGTGTAGGCTGGAAGTAGCCTTCTTAGCAAATGGTCATTCCAGACAATGTCGAAAAAGGTCCAAATGTGATTTATATTTAATAATGTAACTTTTTTTGATGTACAAATATACAGAACCTTAAAGGTCCATTGGGACAATCCATAAGTGGGAGATTAGATTCCAACCGGATGAAACAATATGATTCCATATTCTTATATCTGGCCAGCATCATATTGGAAAGGGTTTATGAGTTACAATTTCAGCCCATTTAGGAAGGACCTTTTTTTTTTTACTCAATTTAAGGTTTAAGAGGCCTAATTTCAGAATTTGTGATTGCCCCAAAATTGTCAAGTCAGAGGAGATACAAGAAGCAGTAGGATCAGCAAAGGGGAGAAAGTTCCTGAAGAAACAATGTTTACTTATGAAACACGTTAAGTTGTATTCCATGCCCTTTCTTGGAAAAACGTCTCCTTTCAGGTTACACGAGGTGTGATGGGCAGCATATGTTGTTGTGAGGAGGAAGACCTGGAAGTTGTTGCAACTCTGGCTCTGGGCCACCAACTTCTAGTCAACGAGAGACAGTCTTATTGTGAGTGCCATTCTATTTATTAAAGAAGCTCCACCATTGTTTTTCCTTCTCTTTATCCCTCAGGAAGAAGAATGTCTACATGGGTTTTATGAGAAGCTTTCTGTTATCTCTTTCTGTTTTTTAGGCTTCTGAGTGCACACACAAGTACAATTATATATTTTTTCGTGTGAGCAGCTGGATACACATACGTTGAGGACTACATGCGCCATCTCTCAGTCATCCCTCCAGTGAAATTCTCCGATATCGAGGACAACCGTGCGCAACCCAATGTCCTGCTTGGTGTCTTCTCGGCACATTGCATTATGATTGCAGTCACACACTATATCCCCCCAGCTTTTCACGTTCACTCTTCCATGTAAACTTTACCCACTTTCTAACAGCGATGAGAAATCCAGTTAGCTTTAAAAGACCCTCTGTCCATCTGGCCCTCTTTTCCTGAAAATGAGGGAACAAACAGCCCTCAAAAAAATGATACATAACGTTACAAGTTTTATTGGGTTCAATTCTACTGGGTCAATAACTCATCATATGACTTTATTATATCACCTGGTGTTTTATAATAATTCAGACGGTTCTATTCATTTGCACATTGTCACAAATATCTCAGAACAAACTCTTAGGTCTTAAAATTCTGAAAAATATTCTCAAATATTACAGAACCATCTACCATATATTTTTTCAAACGCAAGAGCGAAAAAGCATTCTTATAACACAAGATCAAAACACAGCGACTACAGAAGGAATCTTGATTAATTCTCGCTGATGCAGAAAGCATCTGAAACATACAAAGTAAGCAATGATCCTTGTACATCTGTCATACGGTTTGATGTTTTTAAATTCCGTGGGTTCCACTTTTATCAATTGTCATTTTTTCTCCGTTCTCTGATTATTTTTATTTTTTTCCTGTTGCAGAAAATCAACATTTATGTCTCCCGCAAGCATAGAGGTTCGCGTGATCAACCTAAAAATCGCAAAAGCAATATGGGAGAGATTAAACGAATATTCTTTATATCCTTTTTTTTATGTTTGGTAAGGGTGTCAGCTTTCCTTATTTTGGAGATATGAACATGCTTTGCCTCATGCAATACCCAGAATGCCAGACTGATTTTCCCATTCCGAAAATAACATGACAGATAACGTAAAAAGAAAAAAAAGAAGAAGAAAGGGGGAATCGAAGAAGAGGTGGGAAAAGAAATGGCCTGCGATTTTACGTTGATTGTATTTCCACTGGACACGTCAACCGCCATTAGGTTCTTCCATCAAATTAGTGCCCCAATTTCGAGAAGATAGACCCTTGGTGTCGGCAAGTAAATACAAAAAGCAGCCGGCAATTGAAAGTACCTAGAAATATATCGATAGACTAATCAACGGCAGCAGGTGCACTGAAAAAGATACACATGGAGAATTTCTACAAGCACACACAAGAATACTCTTACGTCATTCCTAGTACTGCTGAATGCCTAAAACCTTCCAAGAAATTGTATAATATTGAAATTCTGCCCCATTTCTCATTTTCGCCGGGAACACTTCGTTCTTATATGACACAAAATCAGGTACTGATATGTTGTTGCCATAAATTTTCTTAAAAGTGTATAATTAAAAAAAAAATAATAATAATAATAAAAGAACAGATCCTCTAAAGTTTATTTGCTTAACCTATGAAATAAAGTAATGTTTTGTCTAAGTGGATTAGCGCCTTTAATGGCTGGAGTATTTTAATCTTTATTTTTAAACCTTTGGGGTAGAATAAAATTAACGTGAATTATATAATGTTACAGAATGTTTTAAGCAACCTTTTATATCATTTGAGATTTTTGTTTTTTTTCTACACTTTCGTTTTTAATATTTTTGTGAATATATGTTCTGTAAGTGTAATTTCTAAATCACTTTGCAAAGTTGAAAAAAAATGCCATTCGACATTCGGCAAAACAGAAGCCTTTTGAAAAAAAAAAACCATAGCTTTTGACAACTTTTATTTTCACTTGAATATAGTTTAAATAGAATTGTTTCATCATATAATTTTTTTTTACACCAACATCCTACCATAAAAACATAATCATCAAACTCAATTTTTTGTCCAACCTTTTGATTTAAGGGTAATAAAAAAATACTATAAATGCAAACATAACTAAGATTCACATTTTTTCTGAAAAATGCCCTCCTCCAGATCCACCCCCTCATAAAGCCACTCCCCAAAAAAGGGAGAGCTTTGGGCAGCTTGTCCTAGGAAGTTCCCTTATATGGTAATAAACCAATAACTCAAAGGCAGGAAGTGGTGTTTTTGCTACTTCCTCCATCCAGCTCTGCTTCAGCTTGTGTTCTCTTTTCTTCAAGACAAACCGGAATGAAATATATCATAATCAAAATTGTAAACATGGAGCCCAAACTAGCAAACGATGATCATTTAATCTGTCTCTGTGTTTATTTTCCTATTATAAGTGTACGAGGAACCAGACCTTCATTACTGTCTCTTGCTGCGCAACACGAAGCACCTTTAACCTCCAAGTCATCATTCCTTCATTTTCTGAAGACTACATGTTTGAGAGGTCAAAGCCTTAATCTCTTCCTGCATCAGGAATTTCCAACGCCTACATTCACAATAACATGTTTTTCTAAAAAAAACAAACAAAAAAAAACACCTAAACATATTGGACATGCTTAAAGACCCGCTTTAAAATGGGTGCAGTGTGCACTTCACCCCAAGAGAAATGGGTTGGGTTTGATTATTCTGACAATCAAGAAGATGGCACATGTTGTCGTCTTTCAATGCAGCACTTAATGCATCAGATGGACGAAACTCACGTCATGATGACATCATGGTAAACATCCCAATTGTAAGGGGAAATGTGCGGGGAGTGGGGCATGTCAGGACCCCGCTCCTGCAACCAGACGGGTTCGGTTGTTGACCCTGATAACCGTCACTTCTACCTGAGTTCTCTGGGCCAAACCCGGACAATTCCCAGGTATGTTCATGGCATTAACATCATGTCACTCAGCAACATATTCAGCCAAGGATGGCAGGTCCAGAGGGGCAGCAGTCCCCAAACCGCAAAACACGGGGGAAGATCACCACAACCAGCCTATTTACACCATGGGGGAACGCGAGGAGCTGTCACAGCCTCCATACACCAGCGTCAAGGTAAATACATCACCGAACTGGATGTTAATTATCACAAGCTGTTATCTGGCGCGGGAGTCCCCCGATAAACTCTCTTTATATAAGGATTTTCAAAAACATAACAAGTAGTTACAAAAGAAAGTTACACCAAAAATGATTGGCATCGGAAAAGCGAATTTGTTTTATAGATATTCTGAGACAGAAAGTATCTTTGGAAGCCATGTCTCCGAGCGCGTCCTCTGTTTACCACCATTGAAATTATAGTCCATTTTCACAAATCAACTTGATTATGTTTATCGTGTCCCGAACTTGATTTTTCCACCATTCAACATCAGCTAATAGATGATGATTGAAATTATGGGTATTTAGGAATTGAACTGAAATCTTTGCATTTTGTGATTACAATGACATCATTCTGCATAATTAGACTTCTAGTCCTCTTGGCAATTGTAGCCAAGAATATGATATACAATCAAATTCTCTTTTTTTTGTTGTAAAACTAAATTTGCATGGGAAATACAGCATTTCAGTTGGTCTGATTTACAAAAGCACACAAATCACAAAGAGGACAATTGGATCAGCGAGATACCAAGAGAATATCATTTAAATATTTATTGTACATTCATCTAACATTTCCACTTATATTGACTATAGTATTTTTGGTGTGAAGGATGCAGTGGCAATTAGAAAAATAATTATTTGTTATTTGAGTAATTATGGAGTATCTAAATTCCCCAAATGTATGTTCTATTCCATTTGTTATGTAGAATAGAGGCTTCTTGAATTAACTCCCTTTAAAGTGGAACTATCGAAATCACCACATTTCAATCACATTTACCAGTGTGCCAAATAGTGGCATTTTCTAGGCAAGGCAGGACATCTTGTGGGCACCATCTTTTTTGCAGGAAAGCTTGGGGCAGATGATCATATTAGGTGCCCATTCACCCCGTGCACCATTGCTCAATGGGCCAGTTACCCATTATAGAGGATGGTCTCCATGGCTCACTGTGCCAAGTGTCCTTCTGCAAACTCACATTTTGTGCCAACTTCATGTACTGTTTAGGGAATATACATGAATGACCTATGGGTCAATGGAGTGGTTTTTGTAATATCTCCAACAAAGCTGGGCTTGTTCCGGGACCTAGGCTGCCTGTTTCAAACAGCTTTACCACATGTGGACCTCTAAGTACCAGCTGCCATGCCTGCCATCACCGAATGACCATGGAATTCCTTCAGCCCTAAATCAACTAGCAATGAGTTGAGCCCCAAGGTAAGAAGACAGCGACTTAGGTGATCTCAACAGCGAGGAGGTGAAGGCAGGTAAAGTTTGGTGTTGTAGGCAAAGCACAGACCCAGTATGGGTAAATCGCAGGCGGAAGGCTCAGATGGGTTAATGCAGGGGTTAATGCAGAATGGATGGCCAGACACAGCCGGGTTAGGTACACTAAATGGCTTCTCATACAAGCCAAGGGTTGGTACACGGAGCAGGCAGTCAGACAAGGCAGGCTAGGCACCCTACGTGGGGGCAGAGATCTTGGCATTTACAGCAAGATATCTCTATTTCTTCATCACCGAGCAAAGCTTCAGGGTGTCACTTTCCAGCGCTATCCACGTGGCAGCCACCAGAGAGATTCATTAGTAGTGATCTATCCCAGATATGCACCCCCTGCCAGCTAAATACAAATGGTGCTCATAATCCCTTTTGGGGGGTTAATTTTTAATCCTTTTATTTTAGGTTGTTGGGCATCCCTCGTAAACACACCATTTATAGTACCTAATGGGGAAGACCATGGCTTTTATGAGCATAAAAAAAAACAAATATTTTTTTAAAAACACTTTTCATTACATCGACAATAAGATGGCCGTACATCTGGATCTTTATGTCACCCTTTCGTATACTAACATCTAACATAGTTTAGCTGCCCTGATGAACCATGTAGTTACAAATGTAACGCTCATGTCGTGTTCTAACAGATTCAAAAACATCTCCATCATTACCATTTGAACTATGTGCTAAAAATGATGGCACCATCCGTCGGAGACTCAACATATAGGTGAATTAAGGCAAAATGTTGCCGCCAGCAATGCTGCATCAAAGTCAAATCTATAAAGTAGATAATTAATGGATGTGGTTTCCCCGTAAAACCAATCTCCACTCCCTGTAATTTTTTTTCTCCCCTATGTATTTATTTGCATACTTATGTACCTGCGTTGGAAGAATTCTGCTGCCCCCTGCTGTAATAACCTGGGAATGACATGCAGTCACATAGCAAGTTGCAAACAGGATCACATCTAGCTTGGCATGTGTCCAAAATGCAAATACATTAAAGCTTCATCTCAATGAATAATCCCAGTTGATTATCAGCAGACAAGGGATTCAAACGAATGCTCCAGTACATCACATTAAAATATGAGATAGAATTGGAATGGATACTAGGGACGCACAAATCCCTTTATTTTAAAGTCATCACATACATAGCCGAGTATAAATATAATTTTATTACTTTGTATACATATATATATATATATATATTGTCAAACTACACCTAAGGGCATACTCAGTTTAACATGTGAACTTATATAATAAATCCCATACAATAAAAAAAAACTCACCCAAGCTTTTTTGCCCACTAATAATGATTTTCCGACATCTTCCGCTAATTGGTTTTATATTTTAAAGTGTGTTAAATTAGAATTGCGCAACAAATGAAGAAAAATAAGCACAATAGAGTAGGGTGCTGTGCTAAACAATGCCAAAAGTAAAAAAAAGAAAAAAAAAAAAAACATACCGTATTTGCTCGATTATAAGACGACCCTGATTATAAGACGACCCCCCAAAATCTGAATATTAACTTAGGAAAAAAAGAAAAAGCCTGAATATAAGACGACCCCAAAGGAAAAAAGTTTTACCAGTAAATGTTAATTCATGTAAACTATTTTTTTTAATAAAAGCTATGATTGAGAAAAATATTTGTTTTGTTTTTATTTCTTGTATTTTCCAACCTGTCCCCCAGTTACGCACATCTGCCCCCAGGCTTGCCACTCCAATATGGCACTGTGGCCCATGATATGCCTTTTAACCCTCTATATACCACTGTGCCCCATGGTATGCCTTTTGACCCCCTATGTGCCACTCTGCCTCCAGAAATGCCTTATACCCCTATATCCCATTCTGGCATTTAGGGGGTTAAAAGGCATATTATGGGGCAGAGTGGCATATAGGGAGGTATAAGGCATTTCAGGAGGCAGAGTGCTCTATTAAATGCCCCCTTAACGCCACTCTAGAAATGCCCTATGCCCCCATTTAACACACACACACACTCTCTCTCACCCCTCTCAGCCCTCTCTTACCGGTGCTTCCAGCCGGGGCAGCGGGTTGACGTTGCCTTCCGCTGGAGTTGGCAGCGGGGGTTTGTATGCGTCCGTCGCGTATACTTTCCCCTGCTGTCAGAGATCAGAGTTCCCGGCACCGGTGCGGGGAGCTCTGATCTCTGACAGTCGGGGAAGGTCTACGCGATGGACGCAGACAACCCCCGCTGCTAGCCACACCTCCTTCTGGCTGCAGCGGACGTTGTCTACGCGGATCGCGTAGACGTCAACCCGCTGCCCCGGCAACACAGCAGGAAGCACCGGTAGGTGTGTGTATGGGGGGGGGTGGTGAGACAGGAGGATCCAGGTCCCCTGCAGCGGTGTGGGGGATCTGGATCTTAGTCTCCTAATCAGACCTCTATTTGAGGTCTGATTAGAAGACGACCCCGATTAGAAGACGAGGGGTATTTTTCAGAGCATTTGCTCTGAAAAAAACCTCGTCTTATAATCGAGCAAATACGGTATATGCTTGAAAAACATTTGCTGAAATCAATATATTGTATTTGATTTCTTCTTATACGCAATAAATATTATTCAAGCATTTATGTTGTGTTTCTTCTTGTTTGATGTGTATGCTTATAACCAAAAATACTTTTTTATTAAAAAGTGTCATATTTCATGCTACTTTGTTACAAGAAAGATTATGCAATATATTGTGCTAGCGTATGTACCCATCATTAAAATAACATGACATTTAAGCTTCTTTTAGCATCTGCTCCACGTGTCTTCTTTGATCACCCACTTCTCCATGGGCATGGCCTCCTAGAGAACTTCGGCAAAGGGGCGGAGCCTGTGGGCACACCCTCTACCCCAGATTGGCAGAATGAGTGGTTCTGTCCCCATGGCTCCGCCTTTATGTGGAGGTGGACAGAGGCCAGAATAATGCAGATGGTATCACAGGAATGCTTCTCTTTCTCAGTCTTCATTATTTTGGCCTCCTGGTGAGCTTCAGCAGAAGGTTGGAGGCTCTATGCACACCTTCTCACCCGTTCCTCCAATCGGGGGAGAGGATGTCCCTGGAAACTCCGCCCTTTTGAGGAAGTTCACTGGACGGCCATGTCCACAAAAAAGTGGGTGAAGAAGGCAGATACAAAGAGAAGCGGACGAAGACAGAAGAACAAGAAGATGCAAGAGAAGAAGCAAAGCTGTGCGGAAAGAAACAGCGTCATGGAAGGGGTTGTTCGGAAGACATTCAGCTAAAAATGTGAGCTCTTTGCTTCATTTTCAGTTTTTATTATTATTAGGTACTAATAGCAATTAATATATTGTATATTTAATAAACATCTATGCTAGTATTTTTGGAGAGCAGTGTTTCTTGCTTCTGGAGTTGTCACCATAGAAACAGACTTATGAATCTTATCTTGATTGAAGGGATAGACACTTAGAATTACTATTTACGGATAACCCTAACAGAATTTGGTGGAAGACAAGAACTTAACTTTCATTAGCCATTAAGTCGCCCCCCCACAGCCTTTTGTACCCTACGTGTACATCCACAATAGTAAATGGTTAATCTTATTGATAATATAGTCACACTCAATAAAGCATATGGCCGTAGAACGGAAAAAAAATCTCTATTTCTGTATTAATTCCAATTCCAGCGTTTTAGTGAATTACAGAAATACGGACTTTGCCCTCCCGTTAGCTCCTTGCCGTAATCCTTATTCTGCAGTGTCCAGCTGTATTAATCATTCAACCTTTTTAAACTGTAATACCAAAACTGGAAATCAATATTCATGCGGGGGTTAGAAGGCAGCTAAGAGATGGCCAGATCTCTGTTTAATATAATTGTCTCGATGATTCATCATCCGATCGCATCGAATAATTTGGAGGTTTTGCGTTACTATAATGTACAATCTCATTTGGCCTTTTCCGTGACCTAATGGAAGTCATTTAAGCCTATAGAAATAGCATGTATAATTAATCCATTTCCATGAGATTAGCATGTCAGAAGTCACGCGGATACATAAAACATTATCACTCCTCTAAAGTCTTTTGTCCAGTTTCAATTAATGCCAGTGAATTATAAAGCCAATGAAATCCCGCATTGTATCTGTAGCAAGAGAGAGATGGATAATACGTTCCCCCGTGTTTAAATGCGCCTGTCATGGAAATGATAAGCATTGTATATTTTACCTTCAGGTTCCTCTGTAGACTTTCATTAGTCAGAGCATCCGGCTTGTGTGATATATTTATACAATATTGATAGCCCCCCCCCCAGAGCTGCAAACAATAATAACCCCCCAGCACTGTATACAATAATAATCCCCAGCGCTGAAAAGAGTAACAACCCCCAAGTGCTGTATACAATAATAAAGCCCCAGGTGGTATATACAGTAATAACCCCCCATCGCTCTATACAATAATAACCCCCCCAGCTCTGTATACAGTAATGTCATTCTGTGTTGACAAAAACCTGGTTTTATCTCATTTTGTCCCAATAAACGTCCTTTATCTGCAGACTTGGAGGAAACCATTGTTGTCACTCATTTGCCATTTTGGGTTGACTTTCCCGGCTCAAACACAACACTGATGCTTTATGGCGATGCTTATGAAGTCAGTTCCTCCTAAGACTTCCATTAGTCAGAGTGTCTTTGCTTTGTGATTAAGACTGAGTAATTCTATGTTTTAACACAGACTATGCGATAGGGAGTCAGGTTGTTGGTCTAGTAGATTGGGCTAAAACAGCACAATATTTTGAAATTAATCTGATACCAGTAATAAAAAATATTGTGGTAAGGGGTAAGGGGTAAGGGGGTAATATTCAGGTAAGGGGGTCTTGAAAGACGGCCTTGTTGTTTCGAGGTTTATTTTCAATATATATAGTATATATAGTCAATATGATTGAGGATTTACCCATAAAATAGAAGAATAGATGTTGGCTTCTTTGTGACAAGAAGAGGGTTTTCTACTTTATTAGTCAAGAAAAACTACATCTACCTCTCTGTTTCATACACAGAAAATCATTTGTTTTTCTCATAAACATGGAGAACAATTCTAAACATTTTTTTTAAATGCTGTTAATTTTCTGATCTTCCTCAACACAATGAAAGTGGTTTTTTTCTTCTGTATGTACCTCGTAAAAATAAATGAAAATTATCATATCAAGGATAACCTGCTGTGTTTTTGCAGCGTCCACACAGCCAATCAGACGATAACAAAAAAAAACTCCTTTCTGAGCTTTCAGTATTGAGAGTCCGTAATTAATTCATATTTATTTTTATCTATGCAGAAATGCTTTTTTTGTGCCGATAATAATAAACATGAATTAATTATACACTGTAAGTGCTTGAAATGCCTACAGCTTTGTTTTTGTAATTCTAGCAGGCAGACAGAAAAACAGATCTCCAAATTGAAATACCGTATAGAGATCTTAATCTGTCTGCTCAAGGGCCTGGAGTGCTTCGGTGCTCTAGACAAGAGGCAAAATAATCCACTTAAAGGGACAGGATGCGCAATTTTTCAATTAAAAATGAATTATGTGACGGTTCGTGTCTCACGCTTATATAAAAGGATGTAGGGTACGATAATCCCCTTAAAGGAAAGGTAGGGGTGCAGCGCATGTGCTTAGCTCTTTTCCGAAGGGGTTGAATCCTTAACAACTGGGCAGCTGATGTCTTCCAAGTAGACATTGACCAACGGTGAGCTGGTTATAGTCATATCACCGCTGGTCGCCCTAGTGTACAAGCTTTCAAAGACCCTTCCGCCAGATGAATCGTTGGATCATTTAGGTCTTCTTCCAGTAGAGTTGGGAAAGCCGGTCTTGGGCGTTATCAGCCTTGACCTCGCTCAGGGCCAGGTCCTGAGACAGTTATCTGGGCAAGTAGTTTTGACATCTATGATAACTCAATGATGGTCATTTCCATCTTCTAGTTCAGGTCTACCATGTGCTCCTACCCTTCTGGCAAGCCAGGCAAAACCAGGTGTTGGAATTGACCACACAACAGCTCCTCGTCGGCTCTACAGACCCAGATAGCTAGTTAGGAAAGAACAGGAACATTCATATGAGCCAACAACAGCTTCTCCCCAAAGAGACATTGTACCATTCCGTTTGGCAGAAGACTTGGCTTCCACATTAGAAAGCATTTCCTTATCTCCCAGGTGACAGTTTACTTTAATTTAATTGAAAGGTAACTTCTCAAATCTACGTTCAAAGCACCTGAGTATTATTTACAGACTTTCACTTAAGTAAGTATCTTTCTCTAATGAGCCAAAAATTCATCCTGGTAATATTAAGCAACCGCATAAGCTCTAAGTATATACTTTTTTTTGTCCTACTTGCACTATTTCACTTAATTCCCGTCGGACAACCTTGGTTTCTTTCTCTCTTTCTTTTTTTTTAAGCACCGCTGCATTCGTCTGTGTCGATTTTACCCAATTCTACTTCTTTGAACGTTCTTTTCAGATTGTTCAAAGCGAAAGTCCTTTATGTGCCTATGCCTCGCTGTCTAATTCTTTAGTATTGACCCAGGGGAATTCAAAAAGCAGAACAGATGAGTAACTGCGGAGTGTTAAAAGATATGTCATATACATACTTGAGTGACCCTGTAGGTTATATTATAAAAGAATACCAATTATCCCCTTTAAATACAGAGTTCTGAAATGCATTCGATGTACGAGAAAACTAATTCGGACCCCTTTGATCCAAGGAACCAGAAGGGTAAGCTCTGTATTGCGTGAAACGGATCCCTGTCTCCTTTGGCCTCCATTCCATTAAAGGGATGTCTCAGACCTCCTACACAACATATGCTAACTAAAAAAAGCGTGTGTGGTTGTATACCAGCTTTATTATTTGATTAAAGGTCCTTTCCCTGTGCTCTGGTCACATATAGCAAGCATATGGTGAATTACATTTAAGTTTCATAACAAAAGAAAGGGATTATACGGATAAAAGTTCGAAAGCTGTATTTTGGTGAAAGTGCTAGTTTAGAAAATGTATTTTACTGGATTTCGCTTCTACATCTATCATTCCAAAGCAATACTAGAGTTATAATAAACAGTCAACTTTTACCCATTTTCATGCTGGAATCAAATCCTGCTTCTCGCCTATAATGGATATCGCAGGTAATAATACAGTTATGTTTATCACTTATTCTCACTTCAGTCCTATAGAATACTATACAGAATCAGGTTAAGTACTTATATTCCCTGTTTATTTTGTTGTATGTGATGCAACCGGCATATTAAATGCATTGGGGACTTACGCTTTCCGATAAACCCAATAAATCTTTAGCCGGTGGCTTATTGACCCCTTTGACTATTTTCCCCACTGTGGAGCACCAGGATATGACATCATATCCTAGTCCTCTGCATCTTAAGGGCAAGCAGCTTGATACACACTCTTTAATAGTACCAATGGCCAGGTTGGGGAGAGACAGAGATCTCTATGTAACTGACCCATTAAGCAGCAATAGGCCCGGGGCTTAAGAGTAGTGGGGTCACCCCCATGGACATCCTCCCATATCAGACTACATAAACACCCAGACCACTTGGCATCCAGATTGCACTCATAGGACTTGTCCCAACACCTAGATTGTATCTACAGGACTTGCCCAGCACCCAGATTGCATCCAGCACACACTTGTTACCTGGAAGTCCTGACTGTCTCCTGTCCTACGACCTCAGCTTGTTAACCCGTTGTGTTTCTTTGCTGCCTGCCTTGACCTTCTGGAGTGATTATTGGCTTTCATTTATATTGTGTTTTGGACTGCCTGCTTCTGGGTTTCTACTCCTCCAGGCTTAAAGCTCTCAACTCAGTTCTGACACTCTTTATCTCTCCCATTCCTCTTTATCTCTCCCTTTTCTTCTTACCTCGTTTATTTCTCTTTATCTGTCCCTTTCTTTTTGATCCCCTTATCATTATCTCTCTCCCTATCTCTCCTTTCTACTTCCATTCTTTTTATCTCTTTGTTCTCTTTATTTCCCCTTTTTTGTTCTCTTTAACTCTCATCCTTTTTATCTCTCATCTCTTTTTTTTTTTTACCTTTCCCTATGCTTTCTGTTTACCTCCTCTGCGCTGAATCTTTATCTCTTTTCCTTTCTCTTTATCTCCCCATTTTCTCCCTACCTCTCTCCTTTCTCTCCCCTTTTCTTTGATCCTCACTTTCTCATTATGTCTGCTTTTCTTTATCTCATCCCTGCAATTTCTCTAAATCCCTATTTTTCTTCCTACCTTTCCCTTTCTTTTTTATCTCTTTCTAGCAATCTCTTATCATCTCACTCCTTTCTTTTTATCTCATATCTCAAATTTCTTTTTATCTCATATCTTTTTTTCTGTATCTATCTTCATAGAGGTCTTCTCTTTATATCTATTTTTTCTCTCCTCCTTTTATCCCCATCTCACCCCTTCTCACTATCTCTCCCAATTATCTCCATATCATTATGCTCCCCTACTTTCTGTCCCCATTCTGTCTCCTCCTCATTATCTACCCCCTATATATTTCTCTCTATTTCTCCATTTTCTTACTACCTTACTTTCTCTTTCCATCTCTTACCTTTCTGAAGTCCCGTGGTGGGAACAGGAGGCCTGTTTCATATAAACCTCTGTCTCAATTATCCATCACAGTGCACCAATATAACTTTAGCAGTACCTGTCATGACATCTCAAAGACAGCCACTTAATATGGACCCGCCAATGTGAGGCATTATGAGCTGTTGAGCTTAGCTGGTTAATAAACACTTCAAAAAGCCGTTACCTTGCAGGAAATAATGAAATTGCATGCCTTATCCTGGGATTCAAACAGTTAAGTGGGTAAGACTTGTGTCTTGTGTATTGAAATAACAAAATCATTTTTCGAGGTAAAATGAAACGTGATAAAACATGTAGAAATCCACTGTATCAGCGTGCTTTACAGCCATGAGGTCAGACCCCTTTATTAAGCTAATTCCTCTGTCTTTGCACACACCGATTTTATCCTGCACGAGGTTTAATGCTAAGTCTTTTTTTTATTTTCTTTTGTTACATTCACAGTAGAATAAAATTGCCAAATACAATTTAGCGGCGCTGGAGACCGTTTGAAAACCGTTTGTACATACAAAAAAACGGAGTCTTTTCATGTATCATTTTATACTTCACCATTAAAGAAATGAAAATAGAGGCTGGTATTGTCAAAATGCCGAACCGTCGTATGGTGATCAAGTCTTCACAGTGGGTTGACACAAAAGGAAAAATAAAGTATATGCTGAACAAAAGCAAGGACATATTTAACTCTCACTGGATCAGATCACAGTTACATCTATTAATATTAATATTATCTTAATATTTTCATCATTAACAGCCACTAAATTGTGTTTATTTAGAAAAAAATGACAAATCCACATCTACAAGGAACATCTAGTTACAAGCAAACCCTCAGACTGTTGAGATGTTCCTTGTTAAGGTGCCACATCAGCCAGCATATGATACTTGAGTGTAGACTGAGACTGTCCATCTGGCACATCGGGCAAATGCCCAGTGGGTCACTGGCCACCGGAGCTGGATACACTTGGCCATACACTACCTGAGTGAAAAGACGTAGTGTGTGGCCCTTCATAAACGTGGCCGTTCAACATAGATACCATATTTCTCATCTCAAATGATTCAAGTACGCTAAAAAGAATCTGGCATTGGGGAAGAGATAGTTGCAAGTCAAATGGTTGGAATAATGTCTGGCTCGCCAGTTGGTGAATTTTAATGAACACCATCAACAAGTTCTACACCTGGGAAAATGGCTGCTTCTTTATCCACGAAGTACGATGATACTCCATGTGCAAAGAATATAAGCGCTTGGTGGAACATATTCATGAAGCAATGAGAGATCATCTTTTTATTTATAGTTTTTGGAAGCCATTAATTCTGGTATACCCATCGCTATTCACAACATAATTACAATTTGTATGGGAATCAATTACTATTATTTATTACGTAAAATGCTGCCGTTTTTAACTAGTAATTCCAGTAATTGGCTTCTAATGACTATAATGACTTAAAACATACAAAGACTGGATTTATATAATTCACGCAAATGATTTAAATGCACATGGCCATTGACGAGTTTTCCAAACAAATTTGGGTTTAATTAAGAGTCCTTTTCTAACTGACCGCCTTAGAATATTCACGTGATTCTTTTACATATGCATTCTGTTAAAAATATTAATTTTACATTATGATGAATAAAGTTAACTCTTTGCTCAACCTACATGAAAAATTGCAAAGTTATTAATACAAAAATGTATTGTAACAAATTTGACTGACCATGGATACTGATAGACTCTGTTAGGATCCATTTTGTGTCAATCGCTGAAAGGCTAGCACCTTCGGGCCCAGAGGGCAGACAAGGCCAAGTGGCCCCATCGGCCAGTTGTGCCAGCCCCCCTGTACTGTCACACAAATGTACTTAACACATATTTCCACTCTCACACATACACACTCACTCACTGTAACAAATATACTTACACTAACACACATACTCACTAGCACACACACTTACACAGTAATGTTAATATATGCTCTCTCTCACACACTTACATATTCATACTCATACACACTTACACATGCATATTCATGCTAACACATACATACACACTCATGCTTGCACACACCCATATACATTCACATTCATGCACACTTCCTCTCATATACACTTACACATACACATTCATGCTCACACACACTTATACATACACTCTCACTGTAACCGGATGTGTCCCTGCCTCAGCGGGGGTAGTTGGTTCATAATTCTTCACAAAGAAAGGGACAATAAGGGACAATAGGTTTATTCCTGATTCCATTAATTATTTCATATGTAACATTCCTAGAAGTTTCCACAAAAATCCCCACAAATGTAAACATTTGGCTCTATAATATTTGCCGCTAGGCTATAAAACCTTTCGTTAAGGATCACACCCAAAGAAATTTGGAAGGATAACGAGTACCGCAAAGCAACAATATATTAAAAAAGCGTTCAAAGTCTCATTTTCAGCAGCTTTCAGTTCAAATATTTTTTTTTTTCTAATATTTAGAGAAAATCTGGTTATAACCGTTAAAAAAATAAACTGTGTTGGAAGTTTTAATCATAAAAGTACTCAGAAGAAAATAGTTTTCGCTAATCTAGGGTTATCGATCTGGTCAAACACAAATAGTTTTAAATTAGGAAATTCACAGAGAAAGAAAGACAAAAAAAATGTAAGGGTTTGTAGAACATTGCACAATCAATACTTTCTTTTATACAATAATAATGTGGGCTGCTGTCTTTTTATCTCAGAAACAACATTTGATTGCTTTATTCCACCGAGGCTCTCCAAGAACATAAAAATCCTATGAAGTGTCTCATATTAAAGGAGAAATATACCTCTAAATCACTTGATGTTTCTACCTGCTGGTTAAATCCATTCTGGAATAGCAGTTTCCTATTAATAAAATTCCATTGAATTATTCTTCGCTGGCCCAGTAGTTTAAATTGTGGCTTGTATAGACTGTATTCTTGGCTTTCAGGATGTGATATCACATTTAGAGTGGATTTTGCCAACGATTTGCCCAGGGGTCCTAGCAAACTACCATTAGATGGATTACAAAGTTTATAATAAACCAATGACATTCCATATCAGCCATTGTTTTCGTAATGTGTATTTCCATAGGCACATAGCAATATAGCTGGACCTACAGTACATGATATAAACAGAAGGAATGCAACAACTAAAAGCCAGTAGTATGGTCAGTGGCGTATTCTCTTCGAGGTCTTAAGAGGACCTTAAGAAAATGATGTAAGGTCACTAGACTATCATACATAAATAATTTAACTTATAACAAGGTTAATAAAGGTCCATTCCAATAGGAAATACTTTGTAAAGCTGTGATGATCTTAATAACTTGTCAAGTCAAGGTTCGACAAGTGCTTTAGACCTTCCATTAAAAAAGGCGACTCGTAAGAGACGTGACAAGGAAGACACGTTGTGTTTTCTTACTGACAAACAATAAGCTGAAGTTAAAAATATGAATATCGACCTCAAATAATCATTTTGAAGGCTCTTCCTTTTGTTTTTGAAAAGGTAAAGAACATAAAGCTAGACTTGGCCTGTTTAGCAATTTAATAACGTCTTCACTTATGAATCTCGATCTTCTTTATCTTCATTTCCCACCGCACTCTGTGATTCCTTAACTTTAATTACAGATGAAAAGTCTGCCTTTCACTACGTTTGCCTTTCTCCGAATACCAAACTTCCTCCGCGTTCCCAGTTGGATTTTGCTCTTTGTTCTCATACAGATCATTTTAAGTTAACTTTCACGCGGACTGTTTTCTAATGCCCACCTTGAATCCTCACAGAGTGCATTAACTTGATACACCTGCCTGAACTATTTTATACTTTGTTGTTCTAATGACTATGTTTCCGTACAATTAATGTGAACTTTGTCAGAAAGGATTCTAGCGTGTATCGCATTTCAGTTTCATAGATTGTTATGTCCTTTGCCATGTTGGCCTGATCTTCAACCAGCAACCAAGATGTCAACCTTATGACGCCAAAGCCTGTTGAATGGACGCTGAACGTGGGCAAAGGGTCAGGATCAAGGCATTGTTAAGGAGGAACATGGCATCATGACACTCACATGTAGTATGAACCAAGTTCAACTTCCATGTAATGTGAGTGGAGGTGAAGCCTAATGCCATATAGGCTACAAAGCTTGTCCTACCAGCGAGATTCAGTTTATCTCATGGAGAAGATCCACCTTTGGAGGTTACCAAATAGGACAGCATTGTAGGACTGGCGTCACTGATCCCCGGGAAATACTACGAGCG
This sequence comes from Spea bombifrons, assembly GCF_027358695.1. NCBI lineage: Eukaryota > Metazoa > Chordata > Amphibia > Anura > Pelobatidae > Spea > Spea bombifrons. The sequence continues at coordinate 9,993,966 of NC_071095.1, forward strand.
TTTCTGGAAGTCATATATTTTCTATTGATTTCTATTGGCTCCCAATATTCTTTCTGACCTCCGGTCTATATTCAGTTTTCACCAATCTCAAAATTATTGTAGTCCAAGGGATTTTTATTGACCGCCGCCATCCATGTGCAGTGAAAGGGAACTTTTATGATCAACCCAAACCGCTTGAAACAAATAAACTATATTATAAAAACAATTAACTGTTGTGCTATTTATTAACTTTTCTAGATTAATTATTTAAATTTAAATAAAAAAAAAATCTTATTTAATCCCCTTTCAATTGACATAAAAATTATTATAAAAATAACAATTTATATTTTTATGAGATGTTAGTGTATTTAGCCAAAAATATTCATTTTTATTTTATTTATTTTTTCCCCACGAATATTTTTTTTATCAGGTTTATGTATTTTTTGCGCATTTAGGATGAAATATAACTATTTCTAACAACTTTGTCTTTTTTTTTCCATTTAGGTGAAAATATGACTTTTCCGTGAAGCCACAACCACATTTATAAGATAAGGGTTGTTTTTTTTTTTTTACAAACAATGTCAGAACATTACGCAAAGATTATCTTATTTTTTGCAAGCAGAAAAAAATGATCAGGCGCCGAAATGGACAATTGCCGCATTCCTGGAATCAAAGTTTATCGTCAAAATTATAGGCCAAAATTATACATTATAGGACAGCTTGAGTATTTGTGATACAATAAAAAGCTGTTTCATGTAGTGTCTGAAAACGGCGGCACCCGCCTGGGGAAAAAAAATGAAAAAAAATATAAAAACAGTACGAAATTCTCCGGACCATAGATATGTCCTAGAAATTACACTCCACAAAATATAAGTGATTTTTGAAGGAGAAAATTATGTCTTTAGAAATATTCTTCAATCTTTTATTTCAGGAGAGTAAAATTGCATAATGTTTCTAAGGGATTATAGTTCTTTGATTACCAAGTGATAGTTCTTTTTTTTCTTGAGGCCCTGATGCGTCTATCATTGTTGCCGTTCTGCTATACTCCAGGTGAAGGCAATTTCTGATTCTAGGGCATATTTGCGATAACATCATAATTACAATAAAAAAATATAAGAAAGGAACAAGCAGGCGGCTTATTCAGCATTTAAGGACCTTACTTAGGAAACAACTTTTCTGAGATGTCTTACTCGGTGATGTACATTCCTGGGAACTTACTAAACGAGCGGACCCTGGGACTCTTAAAATAATAACCCTTTAATCGCCCGTCGTGAAGATTCTATGCAGCGAATCGCCACATGTGTTGACCAATTGGCTCTAATACCGGCCCTCGTGGGAACCTTGAATTGTTGTTATTTAAACATAAGCTTATTTGAGTCACCTGCATTGAAGCAAGGATGTCAACCATGGTGTACTGGTTCTTCGGGTCACCAGCGGAAAACTCTTCTGACACGACCCACTCCCTGACCATTTCCTGCTTGAACTGCGGCATGTCCTGCGACATCAGTGAGACCTCCCGCCAGTATCAAGGAGACTGCCCATGATGTCAGCAGAGCTTCCTGTCTGCATCCCGCAAGGTGGGGGGTTCAGGTGACCGGAGGTATAAAGTTCCCAGGAATGCTTATACATGGTCCCAGCAATGTAGAATAGGAAGGAGTCAGCTCCAGACTCTGACAATCTGTATCACATCCAGACGCCCAGTCATGAAGATAATGGCCGCAAAGGAGGCAGCTGGGGACGCTGCCCAAGGTTAGGCCTAGGTTGGTACCACAGGTAAATACATGAATAGTCTTACTATTACATTTATAATTAAAGGAATCGTTTGTATCATTGAAGATATATCTTAAAACTACATATAGATTGTGCTTTTTCAATCGTTGTAATATCTGGGAAAGATCTTTGATTTTACAGTAAGGGACTTTTTTATTTCAGTGGAGTTTAGATGATCATGGGAAAAAGAACTTGTAGGCTATTGCTTGTTTTAAACTATAGACACCAGTATATGACGTTCACTTGACTGGGAAGTGTAGCATCTTGGAGAGTAAGAGTTTTTCTGTACCTCCAAAGACTTTGTCCCATAAGGTACCATAATGAGGTATAGTGTCCCTTCACCACAGCGTGAGACAAGGGCAGTTTTCACACCACATGTACAATGAGAAGGAAGCCATGCCTTCAAAAATGGTCCACTGCTCAGACTGGCGATGACAGGGCGGCCCTGTCACTTTAAGGCCAGCTGCTGCCTGATGATGTAGGGCCGAAGACAGCTGGATATGCGCCGTGTGTGCCCAGCCGTTGCCTAGTGTGCCAGATGGCCAATCGGACCTGGGCAAATGTAAAAATAGCGGGCCCCAAAGATTGCCGCAGACCCTCAGTGTACTTTGTGTTGTCAGAGAGTTATTAAAGACTCAATAAAATTATATTTTTATACATTTTATCTCTCATACATTCCCATAACCAACTTCTATGGCAGTTTTGTACATTCACACTACCTTCTTTTCAAAGTCATGTCCAACTTTTAACCCTTAAAACAACTGCCATTTAAAGAGCCATAATGAAGAACTTTCATTCTTGGGGGGGGGGGTCTTTTTTTCTTTCTTATATTTGCTTACCTATAAATAAATAAATTATACAACAGGACACACGGGTTCACTCAAAAAACGTACATAGCGAGAGTCTCTTTTTTAGCAGATTTAAATAATGAAACAAACTGCCGGCGATTGGGCTCGGAACGCGGTGCGATCAGCCGGCAATTACGGAGAATTTTTTACTTTTTGGAATTAAATAGCTCATTAACTTTTTTACATTTTTTTTTTACAGGATTAATACTTACAAAAATAAATCACATTCCATGAATTGCCCTTAAATTTATGCAGATAAGATCTCGGCGTCCGGGGATTATTGTACAATTAGTACACGCAGCACGATCGAAGATAGCAGGTACACAGAGAATTCGCCGTAGAACGGGCAGGAAAGCGCGATGAGACAATGGAACAGAGTATTACCGAGAACATCCAGCTGTTTAAAGATAAAAGACGCGGATATCAAATAAGATGGATCGGAATACACGGAAAAGTATTTTGCCAGCCATGGTATGTGGTTAATCAGTGGGTGAACAGACTTAGGTTCTTTTATCCTATAGCAAACACAAGGCTGACTTGCCTGCAAAGAGATTATTTCAGCTTTTTTCCTTGATTACATTTTCTTTAATGTGTATGTCAGCCGCGCAGCATCACTATTGGGTATTATGAAAGAAAACGGGGGTTGTGCGCTGATTGCAGAACACCTCGTTACATAATCCCCGCGCTCCTGGTGTTAACGGAGAATTACGAGTCCATTTTTGACATCTATCAGTTTTTTGGGGGGGGTTTTTTACCGCTCAACGGTGAAAACACAAATTTAAAGGGAAAAAAATAATATATATTCAAATATTTGCCTATTTTAAGCCAATATCATCAGATTACGACATTAAAGGGAACGTTCTATGATTATTATTATAACGAAAACCTGGTTTTAGCTAATATTGTTCCATTAAACTCCCTTCGGACCCGGAGGCGGCCATTTTCGTGGGATATTTTCTGCAACTCTCCATGCTCAAACACCACACTGAGCTGATGCTTTATGACAATGCTAGTGAAGTCCATTCCTCCATACATTTTCATTAGTCAGAGAGTCTGGGTGGGTGATTAAGACCAAGCCTTTCTATTATTTCCACAGACAGTACGATAAGGAGTCTAGTAGACAACAGTGCGAGACCTGTTGGGGTAGAAACTGTTTTAAATATTTTTGAAAACACATTTTTAACCTCATACTATTAATTTAAAAAAAATGGTGGGAGATCCCCTTTAATAGGGATCTTAACAAATATTTCAAGGACTGTCTCCTCCAGCTGGACAATAATTGTCTTTTATTCCAACCGATACCCGGTAATGTTCTACAAAACACATAATCTGCTGTCCCTCCACTTTTTTCCCCCCTAAAGACCTTTTTAAAAAAAAATATATATATATATATATATATACCGTAAATGCCGGCAAAAAGCAAACACAGCTAAATCGTACCAGTAAATTATTAAAAAATAAAAAAAATTGTTGCTTTATGGGCGGGATCCTAAAAAGCGCTCACTGAACAATAACTGTGGGTTATAGAAATTAATAAATAAATAAAAACAGAATAATAAAAGAGAGATCATGTAGGTTGGGTAATCAACGACCCACAGAACCCGTATAAAACCTGCGCGTGAAACGGATAATATGACGATAATATGACGATAATATGACGATACAAGAGGCATAAATCATGACGGGTTCTATTGCTAGAGAGAAAAGATTTGCTGATCTGCAGCGTTATTTATTTATTTATATATATTCTGCCATCCCGCTATTATATTATGCATAAAAGCCCATAAAAGCACCGTTATTGTATAATGCTTGACATTTCTATTGCAAAGCCCCTGGAGGTATCCCTTATTGATTCAATCTAACCTACAGAAACAATTTCCAGTAGAGATAAAATTCAATATAGCGGGAACTTTTTATTTATTTTTCGCTGTAAACTAAATAGGGTAGAAAAAAAAAAAATGCTTCTGAACAAGATGAGAAAGTGTTGGCAATATGTCAAATTACAGAAATTGCATTTTTTTTTGCATCAACTTTAAAGAATCTGGTTAAAATTGTTTTTTCATAACATATATTGTCTCGTTATGATGATACTGCCCTTGATGCTGAATTTCTTAGAATCCTCAAAATTTTTCTGTAAAAAAACATTAAGTTTATACATAATACGTACTTCATTCTTTATCTTAGGCCCTTTTAACCCCTTAAGGACAATGGGCGGTCCCTAAACCCACTGAAAACAATGCATTTTGAGCCCGTACTTGTGCGGGGTTTGTCATTAAGGGGTTAAATGTCAATACTTGCCCACCCACGATCTTCTGGCATTCTCCTGCCTCTTCTCTCGCAACCTCGAAGCCCCATGAGCTCGTTACACTGCAGCGATGACGTCGCGTGATGTCATCAAATAAGTACAGAGACTGCGTAATGCCCAAAATTCACCCAAATAGTGTACAGCGTCCCATATGGAAGCCAAGCAAAATATGCTTGATCAAGGAGGGTTTTTCTGGCCAGAATTTGTGACTTCGATTTAATTTTAATATGTGAATCAAAAAATATAAAAAATATAAAATATAAAAATATATATAAATAAATAAAATAAAATTGCGCTTTATTTTCTATCCTTGAATTTTCTGATAAAAAAGAGCTGAAAAAATTAGAATCAAACCCATTCATTGTCATCGCAGACTAGTTTAATTCTAGTTGAAATTTTGAAACTACTAAGCACACGTATTAACCCCTTAAGCACAATGGGCGGTCCCAAAACCCATTGAAAACAATGCATTTTGAGCCCGTACATGTACGGGCTTGGTCATTAAGGGGTTAAAGGGTTACTCAAGCCTGAGCCCCCTGCCACAATATTGTCTTTTATTGGCCATTCGGAAAAGGCGGCAGCGTAAAGCTGACACGTCCAATCTCCGAAGCATTCAAATTCGGGGATAAACTATTCATCCGGACGAAGAAGGCTATAAAAAAAATGAATGAATGAATGAAGCCTTAAACATAAATAAAAATAAAGCTTTAAACATACTAATAGTAAAACAAAGTGGAAGTAAATCAGGCGGAGGCATATATTGGGAAGTTTATAGCAATGGCTTACAAATCCCCATTAAAGAAACAGATGAGGTGTAGCTTTTAAGCTGTTTGCCTTGGTGCTTTTTGCATAGTAATGGCTGGATTGGGTCCCGCAATCTGTCCGCTTGCGAATAGGCTGCCATCCATTAAACATTTATTTCGGGCATCGTGTCAGTCGTAATGCGCTCATTCATTCGCATAGCGGATTGTGCTCAAACAAATGCTCCTTTCCGAAAATCATTCATGGCTTTTTTTTTATTTTTTTTTTTTTTTAACAACGTATGTTGTGGGTGTTTGAAGAAAGAGCTCAGTCCTCGAGGTATCATTATCCCAAAACGTAAAGCATCTCAAGGTGCGATATTTCTCCTGGCCTCTGATCATATTTGGGATATAGACATAAGACATCCCTTCTTTTATATGCAAGGAGTATACAACGCAGAACAAAATAACCGAGGGTGGTAGATAAGTGGAACAGCCACTGAGTAGAAGTGGTAGAGGGTAATACAGTGAGGGTATTAAACATGCATGGGATAGACATACAGCTCCTGAATCTAAGACGAGACCAACGACTGATTAAGGTTTGAGTCTTTAAAGCAGTAAAAAAATATTATTTTTATTAATAATAGTAATTTTATGGCTGTTTAATGTTTGTTTCTTTCTAAAATATAGCAACAGCCAATCAGTGTGCTGTATTAGGTCATAGTGCAAATTAAGTGTTCCTGGCTTAAAATAGAAATGATTTAAAATGTTACTTCATTTAAAAATGATTCCTTAGAGGGGATTGGATATTCACCGGTGCTAAGAATGGTATTTCTAATGCTTCTTTTAGTTACATAAATGTTACAACTAGAAGCACTTTTAATATATGTTTTAGTCTGTGCACCAAAAGGCCTCTAACTTAATAGTAACAATAGGACATTAGGATATTACTATTATTATTGTTATTATTCTTATTAAGTCAACATTTTCAATTTAATTTAATTGGTATATAATAATAATAATAATAATAATAATAATAATAATAAATCAACCTTTTCTGTTTCATTTAATTGGGATATTATTATTATTATTATTATTACTATTATTAAATCAACTTTTTCAATTTCATTTCATTGGGATATTATTGTTATTATTATTATTATTATTAAATCAACATTTTTTTTACTTCATTTAATCCTAGTGGCATTGAAAAATAAGTGAAAAATGTTACTTTTTGAAATCACAATTTCATTTAATAAGTAAGCGGCTCGCGGCTCCTGACTTTTACCGTACGAGCTGTCTATGTAATATAGTCCATCACCTTCAGAAATCTCTACGATATCGCTGCAAAGAGAGCTCCAAGCTAATAAGTTATTGGATTCCCATTAACAGTGATCCGATACATTGATGATACAATGTGACAGAATGGCGAATTACACAATGTACACAAATACAAAAGTTATGTGGCACATGGAAATCGGCACGCGGCCCACCATATTCTTCTGCAATTTTTTTTTTCCCGCCAACGCTCGTATAGTGAAGCACTTTGCTGAGTTTCTCTCAAATTGTCCGTTCGAAACACATAAGTAGCGGTAGGTTTTTTTCTCTCAAGCGTGGGAAATTACACTTACAATAAAGGTTATTTTCTGGCCGGCTCAGTAGACTTCTGGCTCGTTCTGAAAAGGCAAAGGATAATCTGGACAATCGCATACAGTTGGCTTTATATTAATAAAAATATTTTGGGGACGTTTTGACTTAACGTGGACAGGTGAGATAAATCATAGTAACTTAGTAATTTAGGTTTAGTCCATCAAGTTCAACCCTCAACCCTACGGATCCTTCCTGCTATCGATCGAAAGCCATTGTTTTATTCAAAGAAGAGAATGTCTCTATAAATTAGATTTTCAGTGATCCTTCATCATGTTCAGGAGCATCATGTGAGACACATCATGGTCCATGTTAGTTTCCACCAAGTTTGATCATTTTGCTGTCTGGTTTTGAGCTGATGCCACCCGTTTTGACAACGACCATCCCAACCGCCCCCCCCCCCCCACACACACACATTTCCCTTACCGGTCCAACAAAGCTTTCGCCCTTGACCTAAAATTGTGTTCCTGAGCAGTTTTCATGACCCATTGCATCATATACCTTACATTATGTGATGTCAGAAGGTATTCAACTACCCCCCCACACACACTTTAGGAGGTCTCTTCATTCCCTGCAGGAGTTACCACAAAAGATTCTTTCTACATGGCAATCTGCCTTATGCCCCCTTCCAGCCCTCGCTTCTACCCCAATTTCCCAAGCCTTCAATGTTTTTATTTGTTTGCTGAAAACCTTAACATTAATAATCTCCAGGAGAGTAAAAAGCCCCTGCAACCACTTAAGGAACGTCCATACAAATGTTTTTCACTCTTGACGCTTAATGGGCACCAAGTACGGTGGTGAATGTTGGTCGACCATTTTTTTTGTTTGTTTGCATTTTCTAGAAATAAGATTTTTTTTTGTAAATGAGGAGTTAACCTCCAAATGATCAATATTATAATTAGAAGAGTTTTAGGAGACCCTTTAATGGAAAATTGTAGATTTTTTTAATAGTTAGAATCTTCTGAAGTCGTGGAGGAAAAAAAATCAATGGCAGATTCCAATCTAAATACTAATGAGCCGTGCGTATTTAGTAAGTGAAATGATTGTAATGATTAATAACTTCTAGCTCTTCATATCATTTCTTTTTTATACATCCATGAGGTAGAAAAAAATGCATGAAAATATAGTGTTGGTTTGTAAAATTTAATATTATTGACCGGTTGGTAGCAAAATGCAAACGTTAAGATTGACACCGTGGAGCTTCAGGCTGCGGCCCCCGGTGGATCAGGCCTTCATTGTTATCAGTCGGCCCCTGACCTTATGGTGTCGACAATGTTTCCTGTGTGTTGTTAGATGTCACAAGAGCTAACGTGATGCATGCGTTGCAATCATACCTGAGACCTTCCCTGGTGAGTGAGAAACTCGGGGTCCTGGGAACGGACTTGACCCACTCTCTGCCCACTTCCCCTCCAACCAGGCCAGTTTTCCGGCAGCATCAGCGGCCGGCCACCAACATCAGACTGCCTGTCCTCATCCTAAGAAGGATCCAAGTAGCTGAAGCCTGAAAGTTCCTAGGAATGGCTCCAATGCTTTCTTTTTTGCAGGAGAAGGTCACTGGTGTTGGGCCCAATGGTGTATTTGCCCTCGGCACTGCTCTAGTCTTGACCCAGGGTAGTTCCTCCAGCCACCGTCTTCGCAGTCGGCCTCCTATTAATGCAGTCTATGGAAGCTGAACTGGCACAGCCTCTGTGATGGAGTGTGTGACGGAACTGTCCATCACTGGGGCCCCTGGAGAGGACTGAAAGCAAGCCTGCTACCCGCAGATTATGGACCCCGTCTCCCTGCCCTGGCGAGTGGGACTGTTGTCCTCGTCTGGGACCCGAAGTCCCCAGTCTCTAAGTGCACCCCAGGACTGGTTAGTGGGACAGGTGCCCTTTGCCAGCCCCCTGCATCCACAACTCTAGGAGTGACGGAGCTGTGCTCCCCGACTGAACTGGATGCAGACCCGCTTGGGGTCTGGCCCCAGTTCAGTCTTCTTTTTAAAAGGGGAGATATGTGACAGAATGAGCTGTCATACAGGAGCCCAAGGTACTCCGAGATGGCTCCAGCCTGGCTGCCAAACAGGCAGGAACTCCATTGTGTAAAATAATCCCATTAACAGGATGGCTACCAGGGGGATATTCAGTAGCTAAAGGGGATTAAAGGTTGGGCTGTATGCATGTATCTGTTAATTTATGTTAATGAAGTTCTGTGGCTATATCAGTCTATGTTTTACATCAATAAACTGTTCATTCCACCTGTACTCAGTTCAAGGTAGTTGTGTCTACTTATTGGGTACACATAGCAGGATTCCAAGGTGCGCATGCTGACTGGTGCTGGAAGTGATTACGGGGACAACAGGAGGATACATGTGGGTGATCTCTGGGAGTTACTACAGCTCTCTTGGTGAACCCGTTACAGCCTCCATAGCATAAGCAGAGCTGTTAGAGAGGTGAAAGATCTCCCCTGTAAAGGCCCATTGTGCAACGGGACATTGGGCAAGCAGAATGACTGCCATTCCCCGAGACCTACCACCCTAGGCATCTTTGGTCCAGGCCAGGATACATCACAGGCCAGGTTCTTCATAACACAAAGGGAAGTCAATAAGTCAAATTCTATTGAATAAACTCCATTGTGTTTCAAATTCAAGGACAACTTTGTTTGATTTCCTGTCCATAACTTACAATAAATATCACAATGGCTTCAGATATATATTTTTTCTGTCTTTATAAGAAATCGTTGCTCTTGATTCGCAATCGTGTTCCGAAGTAACCGAATACCGGATTTCGCATAGAAATCTTTAGTTAAATTAGAGGAACATGTATTATTCTGAAAGAGCGAGAAAGAACGCGGCTGTATCAGGTGAGCAAACAATCCCAATATCCAGGGTTAATATAATAAATATATTATAACGCTAAGCCCAGGGATGGGATAACAGTGACACCTAGTGGCTACAGATATGAACAATTTTTTTTAAAAAAAGGTCTCTTGAAGAAGAGTTACATATTTTATTTTCTACAAAGGGACACTCATTATGTGCCCCTTAACCCCCTTAAGGACAATGGGCGGTCCCTAAACCCATTGAAAACAATGCATTTTGAGCCCGTACATGTACGGGCTTTGTCATTAAGGGGTTAACTTTACATGGTGTCCTCAATGCAAATTCACGGGGGGCTCTGCATTCAGCCATATGCATTTGCCCTCACACGTCCCCGGCACGTGCTATGCTTTTGGCCAGTAAGTTTCGGCGTTGGCTCTGCAAACTTCATGGGCCATCTAACGAGACCCTTGTGCTCAAGTGCAGAAAGCGGTCCTATTGATTGAATTGGGAGCACTTTTGTGCCACTCGTTAACCACTATTTGTGATACAAGCACAGTTTCGTGGAGCCTGTGTGTAGAACCTGACGTTTTTTTTTTCTGTAGGAGTTGTCATGGAAGCAGGTGAAAAAGCTAACTTTCAGCACAGAGCGATTTCACATCCCCTACAAGTCCTAGCTTGCGGGTTCTTTTAAGATGCGCTTTCCATTGACCTTAACCTGTCTTGACTTGTTATTTTGTTTTCCGTTGTTATAAAGTCCTTAGTGTTTGTTGGTTTTTTTTTCTTTCTCATCACAGCTGCCACAATGCTTGGGTTTTAGAACATTAAATGGACTCTCCAGTATCCCATGCTGTAGAATTCCTATTAAACTACTTTGTGAGCACATTAATATGCATCCTTCAAAAGTACTTATCTTTCAGAGAAGCTGCAGCTCCAGAGCTTAAGCTCCAATTGATCTCATCGCTGTTAAAAACAAACCGATCCCGTTCCCGGGATCAAAAAATACCCTTATTATAACCCCACCCTAAAACATAACTTTTATTAATATGTTTGTTAAAAGGTATAACCAAAAAAAGATTTTTAAAAACACCAGTGTCACCAGTCCTACCATGAAAGGTATACATCACTGTAACATGAGGGCATATGCCCACAGCTGTGTAACACTAATATCAGATCATATATACTGTTGATGGCGGCAGTCCTAACAACAGAAATCATTCAATTATGACCAGTGAAATAGGCTTATTAAAAACTCAGACGAGTAGCTCCCCCCCCCCCGACATGTTTCGCTCCTCAGAGCTAATGGCTTCCAAAATGGAGACTGTTTGGCCTTATGTCTCCTTTGTTAGTGACATCACAGATTCGGGGCGGGAACAATCATATCCAATGGTTACCGATGTATTAGATGTGTTGCCAGATCCAGCCAATTGCTTTAAAGGTGACTAAGCATGACATCACCCACATAGTCCAATAGAATTCCATATACATGATGGGCAGTGGTTCTCTCCAATTCTCAAAGGTGAGCAGTCAAAGAAATTGACTGACAGTTATTCTCACCAATCATTGATGTTCCTTTCCACTCAGAACCACTCCTATTACTAGATCTCCTACCCATTGTAATTATTATTCACATTACACCCGGTTCACCAATGCAAATTGCTGGGCAGCACAGTGGCTCAGTGGCTTATACCATTGCCCTGCAACACCAGGGTCCAGGATTCAAATCCCACCAAGGACACCAAAAACCATCAAGGCACCATATCCAAAAACACCAGTGCAAATTTACATCATTTTGGCATATTCACCATACATAGTTATACGCATCACAATTGAATAATTCCCTTCCCAAATATCCCTATCACAATATAAGTCTCCATAATATAGTCATACCTCCCTATAAAGTAAGTAAATCATTATCAAATAATCAATATTACAAATCAAAGAGAGTCCTATTATTTAGAATCTCCAAATAGGCTGAGAAGGAGAAACCTTCATTTAAACCTAGATGACTCAGACTTTCGAGTCTATAGATCCACTTGGCTTCCTCTTTTAATAGTAATCAATCCAGATTCCCTTTTCGTGGACCAAGTTTAAGTTGAGAGATACCCCAAAACCTCAGAGACTCTAGATCTCCACCATGGAAAAAATTAACATGACGGGCCAAAGATGTTTCTTCTTTCCTCCTAATCGTGCCCACATGTTGGGATATACGTCTACGGAACTCCTTTATCTAATATTAGTGTTACACAGCTGTGGGCATATGCCCTTATGTTACAGTGACGTATACCTTTCATGGTAGGACTGGTGACACTGGTGTTTTTAAAAATCTTTTTTTGGTTATACTTTTTAACCAACATATTAATAAAAGTTATGTTTTAGGGTGGGGTTATAATAAGGGTATTTTTTGATCCCAGGAACGGGATTGGTTTGTTTGTAGTTGTAACTTACCCTTGTCCCCGCTGGGGCATTATTTTGGAATTGCATCGCTGTTGAAGGAGCCAGTCGGTGACCACATAAGAGACGAGAAGTCTCTTATGTGGTCACCGACCGGCTCCTTCAACAGCGATGAGATCAATTGGAGCGTTTTCTACGTATGCACACATTTTTTCTTCTTCATTGAATCCATGATGTCATGTTGCCTGCATGATGCAATTAATAAAAAAGCTTCTGCCAATAAATCTCCACCGAAAATTAAATGAAGGCTTCTTCGCGTCTGCGTTACAAAATATTGTTTATATTCTTTATCTTTGGAAGGAGTATAAGCTACATCCGTGTCTCACATCTCCAGCTCTGTATTTCTATTTCCAGAGCTATAGATATCGTATAGGCAAGCGACAGCCCCAGATACGTCAACCCAGCTGGTGGATCCTCCAGTGTTTTCTCTGTCTTCGTTAGCTGGCAAAATAACTGCGGAGAAGGTGCTCGAGGGATTAGGTGAAGTCAGAACTGGCATTTACTAATCAGTCTCTAAGGTATTACGCACACCGGCCCGAATTCACCTGCCAAGAATGAGCATCCTTGGTATCAATGTTTTTTACTTATCTAGTGTTACTGTAATCAGGAGACGTCGACCACAGCAGGAGATGTTTTCTCTTACCTTCAATTTTGCAGAGGCGCCAACAATATAAATAACTATGTAGGATATGAATAATATAGGGATAAAGCAATATAGTGATAAACCTAACCCGAAAACTTGGATACACCCATTGGGAACCCTTAATCCCACTCTCACAATGCATTCTCCATTTACCGCCGTGTGGCACAAACCCTCGGCACCATAGTCATCCATGGCATGTTGACATAAAATAAGAGAAAATAAGCTATGGTGGGGCTCTGAGGTAGCGTTGAATGTCCAAATCCATCTTTTCACAGAAAAGGTGGAAAAAAGGACAGATATGAGAACGAGAGAAAGAAGGCAGTAGGGGCAAGGTAAGAGCTAGGAGAGTAGAGGCACATCTAGGGCTCTTGGCATCTCAGGCAGGGTTGGAGGTCCCATCAGCTTCAGCCACCATCTCAGGAACTTATCTCACCTTATGGCGCTTGGGGCAGCTGCCCCTCTCACCCCATAGAAGCTACAGCCCCGGGGGATGGGGGCAATATAAAAGCCCTTGGCAACAGTTGGCATGTTTCGAAGCCCGACCCTGTTGAAGGCCATGTTCTTAGGCTGGAATGATCATCGGAGGTGTGCAGAGTTCATCCTTTATGTTCAGTCGACATGATGCAAACTGGTCTGACCCCGAAGGGCCTACATAAAATAATTGATCTCAAACATTTGGAATCATAGAAAACCCAAAAATAAGTCCAATTAAATAAAAAGGCCAAGCTGGGAAACGGAGGGAGGCGTTAATTTTCTTTAATGAATCTTTAGCATTCCGTTAAGAAATATTAAAATGTTCTGCGCCGGGAGACGCAACAAAAAAAAAAGATCATAAATTTCTCCGCTAGAAAATATCTAGAACCTGTTAATACTTTAGTGAGCTCTAAAAGTTCTCTGTTAACCAAATGATTTCCCTACGGAGCCCGCTGAATCACCCGCTGATTATTTTACCGGAGATGCGCCATCATTTCCATATTCTCATCCTGATGGCTTTTTGCGCCCGGAATATTAAAAAAAATATATATGACTGGATCACATCGACTGTGAAATAATGTTGCCATCTGAACAAAAAATAATATTAACATTATTATTATTATTGTTTAATATAGCGCCGTCAGATTACGCAGCGCTGTACATTTTAAAAAATATTAAATTAAATAATAAATTTTAAATTTGGCCGATATGTGGAATATTTATGGTTTCCGGAGCAAAAGGGACACTTGGTTAACGCATTTAAGCCATCGGTCAATTTAAAGGGTTATGGATCGTTTGGTTGTCGATACGCAACTAAATAGCACCAGCTTATGCCCAATTGTCCCAGTTTTAGAGGACCAGTCCCTTTACAGATCCCAAATCCATGTGGCTCTCCCGATCTCCTCTCTTTTCCAGGAGCCCATAATGTTTTATCGCAGCGTTTTACAATTCTAAGAGAAAATGGGCCAATCCTTTCCTGCGTATCCTACACAGCAGGAGGCTGATAATGTTGCCATAGCAGCAGAAAACGCGTACGTAACTGTAGATATTAAAAATGAATGTCTAACTCATGTTTTGCGCAAATAGTGGTTTTTTTTTATTATTTTTTAAAGAAAGAAATACAATTATTTCCATTTAAACCGTCTGGGTATTAGACTTTTTTGAGGCTATTTTTAACAGTTTTGGTACGCATTGGGCCTAAAACCATTTTTTTTTTACTAATCTGTTACTGTTTTAGTTCTTAGCTGTTGTAGAGATGATAGATCGCACCCTCGGCTGTTTTAATATGATGAAATCGTTCTATAGAGAGACACGCTTCATACAGCGCCGTACATCTCAATACATTGATGTTTCAAGCCGCTGTAGAGCAAGTGAACAGCTAACACGAGGTAACCGGGAGCAGGTCGTGCTACTAATGATTGCTTGTCGGCGTCGCGTGTCGTCTGTCAGTCTGTCACCCAGTGAGCCAGATCACAGGAGTACGGGATTAGAGTGTCTGCGTGATCACAGCGTGAAGCCTCAGCATCACATCACCAAGTAGACTAAACTGTGCAGCTCGTCAAGACGCGATGGAAACGCCAGCAAAGCCTTCTCAGCCTCAGACGCTATACTGCGCTCCTTTAGGGTAACTCCTGATCGTCTGCTAAATCTGTTTTTTTTTAAGAATCTCGTCTAATGAGCCGTCATCATCATCATGTCGATGTCGGTGCTCCTTTTCATGACATCATAAGGTGTCCCAGTCTTCTGCTTAGCGTCACCACCTGTGGCTCCAATCCTGATGAAGAGCATGAGTGAAGCTTGGAGGAGAGAAGAGAGAGAGAGAGGGAGAGGATTTAAATACATAAGGAGATTTAACAAAGGACGGGAGGGAAGTTTATTTCAAAAGTTACAACAAGAGGTCAGAATCTCACACTAGAGGGTCAGAGGCTTAGATGGAATGGAAGGAAGTTTTATTTGAAGAGCCTCCAGTAGAAGTGGTAGAGGGTAATACAGAGATGGAATCTAAACATGCATGGGAGAGGCATTGGGCTCCTGAATCTAAGACGAGACCAGAGAAGATGGGCAGACTTGACGGGTCGAATGGGTCTTCTCTAATACAAGCGATGGAATCTAAACATGCATGGGAGAGGCATTGGGCTCCTGAATCTAAGACGATACCAGAGAAGACGGGCAGACTTGACGGGTCGAATGGGTCTTCTCTAATACAAATGATGGATGTGGATAGAATTTGATGGCAGATAAGGCAATTATTTCATGAGGTCCCTAAGAACACCCTGCTTTCTGGACCATGTGGCTGCTGAGTCTTCAACAAAAAACTAAACGGAACAAACCATGTTACAGAGAACTGCGGGATTAAAAAGGCTCGAACCCTCGCTGAGTTCCTGCACACCACCCACGTAACACATTCTATCCGGTAACAGGAACAAAGCGCCATTTACACCCCAGCAGAGGTGCCACACACCTGAGTCTTAGAAAGAACAGCTTGCAGATGTTCCCTAATTAACCCCTCGTTTCCACACGGATATTATTTGAATAGCTTAGACTCTGGGGTTTATCATAGTGGATATTAGAAGTTGAAGGGTCACTCCGACCATCACATGCACTTTAATATGCAGAATCCCTCATATGCATATGGCCATTGTCTACCCCCCCCATCTATAAAACACATCTATAGCACCGCCCCATCCCCACCCCCGAAATAACCTCCTGGTGAACTTCCGTAAAATGGCGGAGCTTACAGGCACACACTCTCCACCATTCCTCCAGTTGGAGTAGAGGATGTGCCCAAAAGCTCCGCCATTTTGCGGCAGTTCACTGGGAGGTCATGTTCCTGTCCCGTTGTCCATGGTGACTTTTTGGAGTAGAGGAAGAACACGGAAGAGAGAAGACAGAAGAATAAGAAGATGCAAGATAAGACGCGGATCTGAGCGGCACGGACACAGGTCACAGGGATTCCCTTCCGGTGATGACACCAACCGGAAGTTCACTTGAAGAGAGGAGAGTCTCCACAAGGCCTTTCTAAAACCTGATGGGCTCTCTCATTGCTCCCCTATGGAGCCCTGCCTGCTGATCACAGTGTGATCAGCACAAACAGGTCAGGAGGGAGAAAATTAGTCCCCTTCCTAATACAAAAAGGAAGAAAAAAAAAGGAGAAAATGAAATATAGCTGACATAAATAAAAATAAATAAAATCAGCAGATGCTCATATACTCAGGTGGCCGGACTTGACACACACACACTGCCCTTATACACGCTTACTTATATACACACATATACACTGCGCATACACACACATATACATTGTCCTTACACACGCCCAGGGCCGGCACGACAATGGAGCCGAGTAGGGCAACCGCTCCAGGCGGCACTTCTGAAGGGGCCCCAAGCCCTTTTTTTTTTTTTTAAAGCGAAAGAGAGAGAAAGGGGCGCCTAGTGGTTTCCGCTTACCAAGCTGTCAGTACCCGCTCGGCGCCCCTCTCTCTCTCCTCTGCGGCGAGTCTCCCTGTTCGGTCTCGGTGCCTGCATGTAATGCTGAGTGCCGAACAGGGAGACTCACCACAGGACTGCTGAAAGCAAGGTAAGTACAAGGGGGGGGAGGGTAGATAATGGGGGGGGCGGCAGGGACGGAGGGATAGGAAGGGTAGATAAGGGGGGGAGAGGAAGGCTAGATAATGGGGGGGGCGGCAGGGACGGAGGGAGAGGAAGGGTAGATAAGGGGGGGGGGGCATTTTAAAATTCGCCCCAGGCGGCATTTTGCCTTGGGCCGGCCCTGCACACGCCTACATATATACACATATACAATGCCGTTACACAAACACACATACATATACACTGCCCTTACACACACATAGTCTTACACAGACACACACATATACACTGCCCTTACACAAACACACACACATATATACACTGCCCTTACACATACACACATATACAATGCCCTTACACACACACACATAGACAATGCTCTTACACACACATAGACAATGCCCTTACATACACACATATACAATGCCCTTACACACACGCACATATATACACTATATACACTGTCCTTACACATGCCTACATATATACATATACAATGCCATTACACAAACACACACATATACACTGCCCTCACTCACACATACACTGCCCTCACACACACACATATATACACTGCCCTTACACACACATATACACTGCCCTTACACACACACATATACACTGCCCTTACACACACTCGCACACATATACAATGCCCTTACACACACACATATATATACCGCACGACTGATGCAGGCATAGTCACTTTGCCGGCGCGCTCAGTAGTAACGGACCTCGCGCTGCCTTAAAGTTGTGCCAGTTGGCAGACCAGCCCTTGCGGAGCCCTCTCTTAGGCTCTGATTAAAAGCTGCTGGAAGTGGAAAGAATTGAAGGTATATATATATATATTATAAATGTATATATTATAAATGTACATATTATATACTGAGACGTTAAGGAGGGTTTAGGGTTTGGGCAGACATACCCTTGGAAGGCTATCCGCACAGCAGGGGATGCTACTGTATATGTTTGCGCTTATCTCCTTTAGATCTCAGCCTTCGCTTTCTCATTTGCCTCCAATGTACTTAGTGCTGAAGTTTATTACCGGTTCACAAGTTGCCAGCCTGAAACCCCAAGAAAGGGCAGAGAGGGCTGTATCTAATCTCTCGGCTAGAAATAATGGGAGTTGTAGTTATGTCGGTTATATATTTGAATCTTCTGCCACTAGCCTTACGGCAACTGCCATGGCCTTTTCTTCAGTTATTTGCCACCATTTACCCCAAATTTCTTTTCCTTTTAAAAAAAGACAATTAAATGAAATTTGCTGCATTTACAATAAATCATATTATATTTATACTATATATATTTGTATGAAATCCACCTATACATGAAATGCATCTATATTTTATATTCTTTGCGTATTAAAACATATATTATCTTGTGTTTATGTTCTACTTATCTACCACCGTTTCAGTAAACTAAACGTCTGGATTTCGTTCTAATTTGCTATATCACTGATTTTATTCTTATATTACAGGGATTTTCGGTTTCGTGGAGATTCGTAGATACCGAAGATTTATTCTAAATAAGCATTCGATTATGTGATCATACAAAGTCCCTGCTTTTCTGAGGACTCATGGCCAAAATGGCCCGAGAGCCCCTTCCAAAAATACATTTGCGTAGTTTGGTGGGGCAGGCACTTCCATTCCCATCATCCGCTCAGATCAGGAAGGCTCGCCACCTGCCCGGGGCCGATACTGTCTGTCTGCGGACAGGGAAGAGGACTCATGGTGGCCAAAATCAATATGGTGACCACAGCCACCGAGTTATACTGCCTCCGATTGAACAGACTGGACCCAGATTATTGAGCTCTACGAAATATAAGTTCCCTTGGAAAGAAACCCCATCGCCGGGAGCATCGGACGCGTTTCCAGGAGATCAGAAGCCAGAGAAGGTGGCCGCCTTTTAGATTGTGTTGGGTTCTTGCTCTCAGTCTAGCAGTAGGGGGTAGATAAATAGCGGGTAGACGGGTTAGGCACATGAATCACCCCAATTGTTTCCCTCCCCCTCCTGGCGGCAGGTTCATAAGACTCTGAAATTGCCACGTCTGTATGCTGGCCGCCAACTCACCGGAAAGAACCCAGGGAATAACGTAAGATTTTGGACTCTTAAATTCTATTTTTTTTTACCCCTGTAGCTATAAAAATACAATAAAGTGTATATTTTGTCAGGGACCTTTAAATTCCCCCTCTCCGATAGCCAAGAGGTCCTCAGAAAAACCAGTTTTTGTAGGCAGACGTCACCGAGCATTACCTCATAGATAAGGTTTTCCACCCTCTTATCCTCTTACGGCTAAGAAGAGAGTCAAGATGAACGGGGGCTTGTCTGACTTCGATAGTCCTGACTCCATGAGGATGGAACTAAACTTAGAATCGCCGACCAACGGGACATTTCCGTTCAACGGCACTTACAGCGAGAGCGGAGTTTACAGTCGCGAATCCATGAGGTCACCCCCATCGCCAACGCCATACATTAAGAAAAAGTGAGTCCTCCTCTGTTTTATTCCAAATACGGGTGATCTATGAGGTCACCCCCATCGCCAACGCCATACATTAAGAAAAAGTGAGTCCTCCTCTGTTTTATTCCAAATACGGGTGATCTATGAGGTCACCTCCATCGCCAACTCCATACATTAAGAAAAAGTGAGTCTTCCTATGTGATCTCCCACATTTCACACACATCTTTTCATTCCTACAATAGGTCGGTGGAGGCTGCTGCCCCCAAGTCAACTCTACGACCTGCCAGGCTGCTGTCCGCTCCGTATAACGATGTACACGGCAAAAGAGGCTACGCGACTGAAGGTACCTGTCCTGTCTAATGTGAGCCGTTAAAGGATCCAGGAAACTACGTTGGGGGTCCAGGACTGATCGGATCTCTCAGCACCTTACATCCTGTAGAGTTTAACGCAACGTTTTTAGCCCATGCGTCAATGTCGATAATAATAATATAGTTATTAAATAATAATAATAATTTGCTAATTATTATGTGTGTATAATAATGTGTGGTTCTCTCGTGTGGTTATATCTTCCTCTGAAAACGTATCGTATGTTTTGTTGTCTCCAGGAATGGCTGGATCGTCTTCCAATTTTCAGAAACTTTACTCTTTCGGTTCTGATTTCTCCACCCAGCTGATTGATGACCCCTTGGCCGTACATAGGGAGCGTCTGAACAGACAGCTTGCAACTCTGTCATAGAAGGAACAAATCAAAAGGGGAGCTGTCACCTAAACAGCCCTAAAATGTAACGTTTCATTGTATAAGTACTGTATTCATCATATTGTAAGACTGTAGAGCAGGTGATTTTAAAAAGACAGTCAAAGCAAAATACGTTTTAATGAGTGTCCTTCTAGTTGCGGGAGCTAGTTTAACATATTTCCTTTATGCACACACAATATATACCGGTATATTATATATATAATATACATAATATATATTTATACACACACAAACACTACTATTCGCACTAAGTTCACATGTTTGGGGTCACAATTACTTTCTGTGTTCCAATGGCCCCATTATCACTCCCATCACTCCTGTGTTCCAATGGCCCTATTATCACTCCCATCACTCCTGTGTCCCAATGGCCCCATTATCACTCCCATCGCTCCTGTGTTCCAATGGCCCTAACATCACTCCCATCACTCCTGTGTTCCAATGGCCCTTTATCACTCCCATCACTCCTTGGTTCCAATGGCCCTTTATCACTCCCATCACTCCTGTGTCCCAATGGCCCAATTATCACTCCCATCGCTCCTGTGTTCCAATGGCCCTAATATCACTCCCATCACTCCCGTGTTCCAATGGCCCTTTATCACTCCTGTGTTCCAATGGCGCCATTATCACTCCCATCACTCCTGTGTTCCAATGGCCCTATTATCACTCCCATCACTCCTGTGTTCCAATGGCTCTTTATCACTCCCATCGCTCCTGTGTTCCAATGGCCCTTTATCACTCCCATCACTCCCGTGTTCCAATGGCCCCATTATCACTCCCATCACACCTGTGTTCCAATGGCCCTTTATCACTCCCATCACTCCTGTGCTCCAATGGCCATTTAAAATTAGTATATTTATTTTAGTAGTATAGTATAGTATAGTATAGTATATAATTTTACACCAAAATAACCCCCACAAACCATACATTCCTTCAAAGCACATCACTTGAGGATTACTCTGCCTTTTTACATTTTGTGTAGGTATCTGGGTGAACGCTGTAAAAGGAGTCACTCCTTTTTGATTTTTCACATGGCATGTTTGCGGTTAGTTCTTTCCCCGGCTCTTTGTGAATATATCTAGGGGTAAAGAGGTGGAGTTAGGGGTAGTGTTGGGGTACTGTTGGTGAATGGTGATAATGCTAGGTGCGGTTAGACATTGGGGTTAGCATAACTGTAAAGGGTCGCTAAAGTCAGTGATCAGATGTTAAGTTATTATTATATATATATATATATATATACACACACACATATTATATATATATATATATATATAGTTTATTAGATTACTTGTCAGGGCTAAGTTTAGGTCAGGGGGAGGGGTCATCCAGTGGCTGTCATGATTAGTTCACTCCTATTGGTCACTCTAAACACAACAAATGTGGACAGTAATGTGGAGTATATTTTGCTGCTTACCATCTCTAGATCATGTCAATGATAACCTTATAAATACCACGTCACCTCACCCAAGGCTTTTTACTCGATGCTGGATGTGTGACATAGTGGAGTTTTCTTCCCAAGGGTCAACAGCCCATTGACTACCTAACTAGGAGCCAATGACCCTATTGAGTGCTTGGCCTCGACAGGTTCCAGAGAGCAAAGAACCCCCCTGAAATGGACTTGGCTATACCACAGGTGAGTGCAGACCTCCATATGAGTGCGGAACACCTGGACACCACGCCAACACTACACAAAGAGCAGATCTAAGGTCTTCGGGTTCTGCTCCGGGTCTGGCCATAGGCCCCCTTTAATACAACCCTAGTACATTGCACTGTATGGTTGGAGGCAGTTCAAAGATACCACTAGATCTGAAAATCCACAAGAAGTGACAAAAGCAAATGTTATATCCAAAAAAATATACTTTATTCATACAGATCATTTAAAAATATAAAGGTAGACCATACATGGTGAGTGAAAACTTCGCATATTAAATGAATTAAGTCAAGTGAGCGGATGAAGATCTCCATAATGGAAACAACGTACAAAAATAAATATAGTTTCAAAGAATATTCAAAATACTCCGGCCCAGGCACACAATGGAAAAATCAAAGTACGTATTGGTTCATCGCAAACAACAGTGAAAGAGTTAAAAAAAAAAAATCAGATTGTGGATGTAGAAACGACAATATCCTAGGTCACAACATTCAAATACTGATCAACACTCAATAGAAGTGTGTAAGCGTGTATGTCAACAACACAATATTAAAGTACACATTCTAGAATTCAGAACCCCGTTTAATAAGCGGACCCCCATCTGACCCGAGCGAGATCACGGAGTTAAACAAGATAACGCTAATTATTAAAGAAAAGGGAAATGTGAAATGTGTTATTTTTAACATAGAAAGCGTCGGGAGGCTTGGAGTATCATAGCTACAATATATCATTCTGGACGCCCTATACAATCTTTTTGTTGTAACATCGCTACGGACTCTGCTGGCGCTATATAAATGTAAGTATTTTTTTTTTTTTTTGCTACCTCTTAGAGGTAAAATATTTAATATTCTCTGCATCTTCTCTCGCCCGCTTGCATTGCAAGTTTGTGGGCAAGTCATTGACCCCTTTTGCATCATACTGGACACATGTCCCACGGGAACCAATGGGAGCTGCGGAAAGTCACGTGACCTGTGATCACATGCGCTCGACAAGGCAACATTCTCGGTTTTGGAGGGTACAAAGCAACCAATGACCGCTACCTGTCCGAATTATAACACGTCACATGAACTCGGCTACTGAAACCCGATCGTAGTTTGAACAGAGTGTAAAGTCGTGTTATATTCAGCGTGAACACCACCATTGTTGGAGGTATTTGAAGAGTATGTCGTAACAAACTTAGTAAGCGATATATGTTAAAAGACTTCTAGATACAAAAATATGAACCTCTTAAAAAGAAACAACCTCTCCCTTCGTTGTTGGACAAAGGCCGGCTGAGGGTGATTTGGGTTGAAGCAGCGACAGCAGCTGTATCGGGGTATATCAAGTAATGCAGGCGTTTGACGGACATTTCACCTCCCTGACTTAGATATACATCACGAATGGCCGGCCCCTGGCTGAGTTGGTCCTGTATAAATGTATAGATATGTGGATAACGTTCGTCAACGTCATTCACTTTATTAACTAAGCATCGTTCAGGGCCAGCTCAGCCCTCGTTGCAGGAGAAGCTCCCTCTGGTTGGTCATTCATATCCCCCAAACTCGTGCTTTAGTGAATACAACCCTTAGACACCATCTAGAACTGGGGAGTTCTGAGCCATCAAGAGCTTTAACAAGCCACAGTTTAAAGTGCATCAGTCACCTTTCTATATGCTACGGTTTACAATCTAGCGGACTTGAAACATCTATGTAATAGAGCTTACATATAAAAGACACCTATACATGTATGTCAGCGACGGCAATCGCTTAGCATCTGATTTTATCATTATTCCTCCCCGCTAGGTTGGCCCTACTGTTTAATGGGAGTATTTATGGTTTGAAGAGATATTCTTTCCTGTACTCCAACAATCTACGACGGAGAACTGGACATCCAATGGGAGTCGAGCAGAAGAGAAACAATGCCCTCTATTGGCTGCAAGCAGCTCTCATTACAGATGTGTAGTCCCTTTAAGGATATAATCTATATCTATATCTATATATATATATATATATATCCCTGCCCGATCATATTTTATGCACAAACCTGTATTGTATAGGGAGCAGAAGCGGGGGAGCTCTCCCTGGTACGATGCCACCGCTCCAGAACGACTTTTCTTCTGGAAAAGCTTCATTATTTCAACTGAAAAATATTCTTTACACATAAATATATACACACTGTTGGAAGGCTTCTGATAAGTCCACTTATTTAAATCATAATAACAAAAAATTAGATTGCTACAAAAACCGTTTTTGTTCTCGGGACGTTAGCTACGCTCTTGCTTTATGTGCAACGTTTTATATCAAACATGAAGATATTCATGTCACATAAATCACGTAACAATTATTTCGACAAATTAAACCTATATGTCCTACAAAAAGGTTTAATGCTAATCGGGTTATTGTTAGTATTGGTACGTTTTAATCAAGTTTTCATATTCCTGAAATAGCAATATTGTGTTAGTTGTTGATACTTTCTTCTCCAATGGTCTTCTCCAATTTTCAAAATTTTTCTCGCGAGGTTCATTTCCTCCAATCTCCAGGTTTTTTTGTTTTTTTTTTTGCAAGGTTAGTTTCTTCCAATCTTCATGTATACGCTTTAAGGCCTTGCGTGTTGGGCGAGGGAACACTGTTAAAAGAAGACAATTGTTGCAATCTGTGAGATACATCTGGAAAGTCTATGTCTGAGCGCACTCAACAAGCAGAATGTCTGCATGCGGCTCTAGATGAACCCAGCGGGGACCACCCTACACCCCGAAGCCTTGTGCATCACCAATGGTGAAACGCCGGTCATGGGCTGCGGTGGTGTGTCGGGTTCCTTCTAATCTATGCACAAGGCAGCCCAGAAAGGATTAGTAAAGGGGCTGCACGAGAGGGTTTGGAGTAAGGGTTCAATAATACATCTAAGTAAGCTAGATTGGGTAACAAACACCACCTCGGGTTGTTTACCGACGTGGCATGTTCTACCGGTTTCGGGGCCTATTACAGCAGCCACTGATGTGTGGTACGGTGGCCATCCTGGCCGCAAAAGGCCACAAAAGGCGGTATTTCTGGCCGCAAAAGGCGGTACTGCAGTCCAGCACCGGCTGTTGGAGCAGGAGCAGCGAGAGCCGCCGTGGTCCCTTTATACAACAAACCAAGGAGTCTTGGCCGTACTCTTGTCATGACGTAAAGGCAATATTCACGCGAATGCATAGGATGCAATAACGAGACAATACAATCATTCTTTCATTCCCTACCTTTTTTTAATATTGTGTATTACGTCCTTCACATAAGGCAACTCCTTAGGTGGAATATACTTTTCCAACATTTTGGTAAACTCGGGATGCGACATGAGTAGATGGAGCATTTTCCGCCCAAAGTGCCTACACGGAGAGATGTTTAGGGTTTAGATCACAGTTTGCCACAGCGGAGTGTTTTATAAAAGAAAGAAATAAAAAACCTGCAGACACCAACCTAGTTTCCTGGGCCCCATCCAGAGCAAACTTGGCAATGGCTGGCAAGGCGCGATCAGTGATGTTCTTTACTCCAGACAACACGCACCCCGGCCCCATCTTCTCCATCAGATTGTACAAGTGATGGGCCGTGCACTTGCGAACAGCAGGGTTCAAATGGCTACAGGCAAGCAAAGCATGAGATGTTATGAGAATGCAAATTTAAATTCTGGTTTCACTTCCCTACAGAAATAAAATAATAAAAGACAAATCAAAGTTTAAGTACCTGACGCCTCCGTTGATGAGGGACATCATAGCGCGCACCGGCGTAACATTTTCCACCATGGCGTCTAGGGTCTTGTCCACGTCCTCTCGGATGAAAACGCTGGATTCTCCTGCTTTGTGTAAGACCACCTTGACGCAGTTATCAAGATCATGGTCCATGTTCTTCTTTAGGTGCGTGAACATGTCCCCCAGGCAGGCGATGGCGGCTCGGGAGACGCTGGAACGCAGGTTCTTCACCTACATTGTGGAACACGCGGTAAGGTAAATACTGAATGTCATACTGCAGGGAAAATACACATACATACATACATACATAGACACACACACTCCAGTAGAGCGAGTATTACATGGTTCACCACGTGGACATTGAATGAGTTGTAGATGCATTCCATACTGGTTACAATAACAAACTGGCATGTGGACATTGGAGCAGCCATTATTTGAAATGACTCATTTCCAATGGTTTTCTGGATGTTCTGAAAGTTGCAGTGGGCTGTGGAATACTCATTGTGTTTACCCCTGCAGTATAGTGATTTGTGTAACTATTGCCAGCATTCACCTGACACGGACGTGCGTGGTGAGGATTGCGATTAGCAGTACTCTCGACATATAATCAGATCGGAACGAAGGAACCAGTTACCTCCTTGGCGATGGCTAAGCTCAGGTCGTAAAGTTTCTCCATAACCAGATCAGGATGGAAGGCACACAGTGATCTTATCAGAGCCAATCCTTCAATCTTTTTCTCCCTGTAAAGATGAATAACGAGAAGCTGAAGTATGGTTTAGGATATAATTAACTTTACATCCTTCTGATGAAGATTATTTTTTTTTTTTGGCCTTTGCTTTATCTTGAGCAATCAGCCCTTGGCTGTTATGATAATCGCTCTACATTTAGGACTTGGCTTTGGTTTTTACGTTTCTCGAGAGGACTCACAGACTTTACTTACCAATCGTCATTCTCCAAGAGCGTGAAGACATCAGTCAGTGAGTTGTTGGGATTGGGAAGCTCTCTGGGTGCTGAGAGGTTGACAGCTTCAAGCTTGGAGCCAACAGATGACCTTCTGACAGTGGATGGATTTCTTTGCGCTGTAGGCACAAGTGGTATCGATATCAGGATTACTGCTTACTTCAATATCACCGCCTTAAACCTCCTAACCAAAAGCATGCACATAACTTTATAACGCGTATTCTCTGTTAAAGAGAAAAAAAAATTATATATATATATATATATATATAAAGTCCAAAATTAACAATTGCACTCCAAATGCCAAATTTCTGCCCGGTGCCAAATAACTGCAGCAGTAAATAATATAAAGTCCAAAAATAATTACCGGCACTCCAGGGACTTTGCAAATGACCACACAAACAACTTCGGTTTTTAAGTCAACGTTTCAGTCTTGTTTATTACAGACTTTCATCAGGACGTCCTGATGAAAGTCTGTAATAAACAAGACTGAAACGTTGACTTAAAAACCGAAGTTGTTTGTGTGGTCATTTGCAAAGTCCCTGGAGTGCCGGTAATTATTTTTGGACTTTATATATATATATATATATTATATATATATATATATATATATATATATGCTAATATACGCATTAAGAGAATGTATTAAGGAACCCATCCTCAATTATGCTTTCTTTAAAGCAGGCTATAATTCAGGCTTTTGATTCCTTAAGACTGTGCAATGGGAAATATGTTTATTTTGAATAAAAGTTTATACTTGGGGTCTTTTTCAGGCTGGAGTTTCTTCTCAGGTGCGGTATATTATTGTTCAAGTTGTCCTGGACATCAGATTTTGCTTTTGGCGCTGAAACCGATAAGGAAAACGAATAGATAAAAAGCCTTGTAAATGCTCAATCTTTTTACCCCCCCAATATAAATCAATGAGAAGTGCAGATGATTTCAGAGCTGCATGGCAGATGGGTTTTTCCCAAATATAATTTATACAGAGGACATTATAGTAAAAGGAGCTTAAACAAGCTCTACTATGGATATATTAATCTGGGATGATACACACATTCAATAACACAAGAACAAACCTCCTGTGGCCATCGGCAGGGGGTCGGTCCGAGACAGGATTTCCGTTTCTTTGCTATTAAGATCGCTGCTGTGCAAGAGTTCGTTGAGACTGTTTTTGCTCTGCCTCACCTTGTCGCGGGCTGACTTGGACATCGGGACTTTTGCCTGTAGCAAAACAATAGTTAAAAACTTTTTTTTTTTTTTTTTTTTTTTTTAGCAACCATGCATTAAAAAAATAAATTAAAAACAAAACCAAAAAATCCTAGAATTTAGAACTGGTCTTACGTCGATCTCAGACGCACTTCCGTTGTGGCGGACGGCTCTCCCGTAGACGCCGGCGGGGGGCTCGGAGGTTTGTTTTGCTTTATTCTGGTCTCCAGAGGTTGAGAAAACAGAGTGGCTGTCTGTCTGGCAAGCCGATACTCGGGTATCAAATACACCTAATGAAATAAGAAAAGATGTTACGACACAACGAAATGCTGCAAACTAGCCTAAAATCGGAGCCAGCGTGCAAATGTGTCGTAAAGTAGTGCGGTTTCAAACGTTTATCCAAGTTTAACTGAGATCTGCATCTCAAAGCGGCAGGGACAACATCTATTTCCGGTCCCGAAGTGCGTTACCTTCTCTTCTTCCCATTCCTTACAAAGGCTGCCTGAACCAATCAGCGGCAAGTAACTTAACAGGGGAGAGCGGCGATGGCAGTGGGTTTTTTCTATTTTCACTGGTAACTCACCAGACCCAGGGTAATAAAACCCTCCATTCATACCTTTCCCAATAACAGCCACGGAGTCACCAATCAGTTGGGTGGAGAAATCAAAATCAAAGGTGTAAAGCTGTTGTAAATTGGAGGTTGATGCAGCCATTCCTAAAAACAATAAGAGATTGAATAGGATAAGTTTACAGAGAAAGACATAAACATAAAAGACAAGGACAAAACACAAGTACTACAAATACTTCCGGGCATTTCTTGGTTAACGTGGAGGCATGGGTTTAAAATGGTCTATA
Organism: Spea bombifrons; assembly: GCF_027358695.1. Taxonomy (NCBI): domain Eukaryota; kingdom Metazoa; phylum Chordata; class Amphibia; order Anura; family Pelobatidae; genus Spea; species Spea bombifrons. The sequence goes on from NC_071095.1 coordinate 10,022,789, forward strand.
CATTTGAACTACGATACATTGTAAGTTCAATACACGGCAAGGAAAAAGCTCCATGGACTACAGTCTTACAAGTGATTTTATTTTCTGCCACTAGGAGGCCTAAACACACAAGCATAAAAACGTAGGTTTTTTTATTGTAAATATTGATTTTTAAAGTACCATCATATTGTACAATGCTTTTTGGGAATACATTTCAACTGCTTCATAATGATGATACATTAAGTTAGCAGTGGGTTTCAGACATATATATATATATATATATATATATATATATATATATATATATTTTACACAGAAAAGTGGAACCGTTTAATCTCTCTGAGTTAGTAAAGTCCACTTTTCCAACCTCCTAAACCTGGTGGCTCTCCTAAGAGATCATATCACTCAACAATTCCCTCTTAATTGTTAAATTAACTCTTAAGAAGTTTCTGAGATACTTTATCTGAACATCATCCCTCTTATTGTGTATTGGTTTATATAGCACCATCATATTCAGCAGCGCTGCACACTTCCAATGAAAATATTTATATGTAACTGTACATATAAAAAAACCCAAAAACTTGCACACTCATCTAACCTCTCAGGGGTTTTGAGGACCTCTGCTGGTCTTTAGGATGAGATTTTGCGGGGGCCATCGAGATTAGCTTGGAATTGTCCTCTTCGGCATCTGCAGCACTGCTCTTGTAGTTCATGCGCTGTCCAACGACACCCTCGGGCTTATAGTTCGTTGATATAGCTGTGTAAATGAAATTAACAAGGTGAAGAAGTGAAGCATTGGATATCGCAAACCATTCCATGATCGTGCTGATGGATACACCAACAGAGCTAATGAATAATAATCGGGGGACAATCGTGCACAGGGGCTGCACGTTCAATTCTATTTTGTGTGATTGGTATTTAAACCTTTCCAGGGCCGCTCACAAGACGACAAAAAAAAACAAAAAAAAAAACAAGAAAGCTTTGGCTCTATTCAATGCAACAACAAAAAAAAAATAATCTGGAACATTGGCAGCTACACAAAAACTACACACCTTGCAGTTACAATTAATATTATTTCTGAAGGCGCCGTTCCGGTTGGTCAAACATTAATTGCGCCCTCCAGCATATTAAGCAATAAATGGTCTGGCGATCCAGACACAATAACGCAATCCAATTCTACAGCATTCGTGAAACATTCTCAGCTCGGACCTGGTTATTCATAAACCGAAAACTCAAAGTCCAAGTTTGCATTCATCGACATCCGGCGGCCTGCAACGAACCCCACAGGGTTGAAGGCGCTGAAGAAATTGGATCAGCTCTGCTTCTACAGCTTCCAAACTCTGATCTGCTATTAGAGAGCGCCTTCGCTATCCGAGCCCGTGAACGCACTCACATAAGACGTCTCACGTACCTTCAGTTGCAGAGTCTCCTTTTTTGTGTATGTCTTTATTCCGAGCAGAAAGCAGTCTGGTGGGTCGTACAGTCGACCTGGGGGCAGCAGCAGCCTCCTCAAACCTATGGCAGGAATATAAAGACTTGATAAGCAGCCCAGTTGAAGTACAAGCATACATTGCAATTAAAGGCAATAGTCAAAAAAATAAAATCAACCGGGACGCAGCTGTACAACGGGAATAAAGAAAGCGAGGAACTCGGAGGTAGAGTAACAACTCAATTACTGAATATGTACCTGCCTCCGACACAAGAAATAAAAAAAGCATAACCACACATCATGGAGGAGATAGTAATTATATATATAAAAAAAGACAAAACATGAAGAATTGCAAAATTAATTAAGACGAGATTTCAAAGATGTATATTTAAAGTGGTTCTCGATGATCTCATTATTCCCCAGCGCAGAGATTCTAGTGTATAAAATGTTTGTGTTTAGCTGTTGTTGATAAGAAGACTGAAGATGCAGCTCGGGAGTCACAGGCTAATATTTGACCCGTATTTGGAATAAAACATAGGAAGACTCACTTTTTCTTAATGTATGGAGTTGGCGATGGGGTTGACCTCATAGATCACCCGTATTTGGAATCAAACATAGGAGGACTCACTTTTTCTTAATGTATGGCGTTGGCGATGGGGGTGACCTCATGGATTCGCGACTGTAAACTCCGCTCTCGCTGTAAGTGCCGCTGAACGGAGATGTCCCGTTGGTCGGCGATTCTAAGTTTAGTTCCATCTTCATGGAGTCAGGACTATCGAAGTCAGACGAGCCCCCGTTCATCTTGGCTCTCTTCTTAGCCGCGCTTTTACGCACATGGCGCAGAGAGCTTGCCATCTACACATAAAGGATAAGAGGGTGGAAAACCTTATCTATGAATGAATACTGGTGGTGTCTTCCAGCACAAACAATTAAAATACCGTTTATTATGTTTCTATTTGCGCAAAATGGGACATTGTGATTGGAGGGGAGGGATTAAAAAGGACCTCAACAAAACACACACTTAGTTGTAATAATTGGCTACTCTGGATTAGCTCAAAAATTAACTCTACAGAAAATAACTGTCAGAATTTCTTTTGGATAACTCAACAACCACCAACCCGTAATTTTGTCTACCGAAAAACAATTGGTTCCTTTATTTCACTTATTTATTTATTAACCCCTTCAAGACCAGGACGTACCTGGCACTTCCGGGTCAAAGGTCACCGGCCAGGTACATCATCGATGATGGTGTCCCCGGCGATCCGTAGCAGCCGCTCCCCCTCAATTCCGTGCACGTGATCGATTTGCAGCGAATCACAAGCACGGAATTTAAATATTTAAAAAAAAAAAAAAAAAACTGCGGTCTTCAAGGGAAGACGCAGTTTGCCAATGCCGGTCCTGAAGGGGTTAAAATTGTTTAAATTGTGTTTAAGATACAGGAGAGGCGTACAAATTAGACGCTCACAAAACTTGCGAGAAAACGTCAACAGATTGGTTTAAAAAATAATTATATACATATAGACACAGATATATAGCTTGAAGTCCAAGAAACGTTAGCAGTATTCATTGTCATCGTCGATCAGATTCAACACCAACCTCCTCGCGGTCATCGTCGTCCTCGTCTTTTGTATTTAAGTCTGAGAAGTCGATCGCAATATTTTCTTCTCTGTAGGTGCGGCCGTTGCCTTGGGTGCCGTTTAACACGCTGCCGGTGGGGATGTTGCTGATATTTGGCAATGAGGTGGCTCCTTTGGCGATTGGGGGTACAGGTTTAGATCCACTCAGGTCTTTCCGCGCGGTTGATCCTCGCACCTGCGGAGCTTTAATCAAGGCTGTAGAGTTCTCGTTACCTAAGCAGAGTAAATGCACAAAACAAAAACATTTCATTTTTTCATATTTTTTCCAATAAAATGTAACTAATACATCTTTTTGAAGGTTCTTAGCATACTCTGCTCCTGATTGGGCTTTCCCTCATGTAGTTGTTCATTGTCCAGGACTACTGGCTTTAAAATGTAACATTTATTCAAAGACTGCAAAAAGTAGTTTGCCAACACAATACAGCCTCAGCAGCACATAAAGGATATTATTAGTTGGCATTAAAAGAAGCCAAGGATCCAAGATTTTAAAAAAGCATTTAATAAATCCCGATATCGGCGAACCAGAAAGTGAAGGATTTGAGGAACGCTTGGGTAGCATCGGAAGGTGGTTTCTTACCGGTGTCTGCGGCGACAGGGTCGTGGTTAGCGCTGAAACCATTGGTAGAGTGATTTTTGGGCAGATCTCTGGTTTTAGCCGTCGGGACCCTTACAGCAGGTGTATGGTGTAAATCATCCATAGAAGAGCTCTGTAAAAGACAGCAGTATGTTACTTCACCCACTACGCTACGTGCAAGCACGTGGATTTTAAGAATAAATGCTATTAAATTGGGATTTGTCAAAAAAAAACAAAAAGGAAAATCATTTTTAACAATTAAAACCAAACTGTTGTATGTGGTTTATAGAAATATCGTTGTTTGTTTGCACAAGAATACTCTAAATAACATGAATATTAATACTTCCATAGAGTGCGGCACATGTCCCAAATGAGTAAACTACTTTTTGATCCATACATGACCTTGCAAAACAAAACAACTGGATTTATGGATTGAATTTACATCGTAAAGCAGGGTTTAAGTGACAAATTCTCACAACGTCCTAAAGGGACACTTCTTGGGGCTGTAGGACACCTCGATCTGAGCACGTGGGAAAGACGGACATCGGCAGAGGGATTTGGCTATACAGGCAGTCATTCCTACGCAGGACGCTTGTACAAGCGGGAGGAGGCCATGAAACTTAATGATTAGCAAAGGATTCTCATGTCACATATATTCCCTACCAAAACCAGGTCTGCAGGCATGAGAAGGCCAGCAGATCCCAGGTAATGATGATCGTCTGCTATGGAAATTAATCGGGTGATTACAAGCCGGTAACTACAGAGACACAACAATCAGGTTTGCGTCAATCACACAGAAGTTAGTAAAAATGTTCTCCTGTGGCTACAGAGTCGGGCAATCAGTGGACCTTTTGGCCAAGCGAAGGCTGGTGGGAACGTCCAAAGGCAGCTGAAACTCCTATGACTGAGCCTCAGGCTGCCCGAGTGTCATGAGAGATACACAACATGCCATCTACCGGCTCGTTCTGCATTAACACACAGTACACAAGAAGGGTTTAATTGGACATAAAGGGATACGAGGACAGAATGTGTGCATGCGCGGAGCAGCAAGCGACTCTGCAAGCTTATGACCATTTCACGGACATTATAAACTTCTGCTTCTTCCGTGTTAATTCGGTTGCCGGTGGATTCAGCCCCGGCACTCCCAGCCAAGATGCCCAGTACAGAAGTGGCCCAAAGCATATGTAGCAGACAACACACCCTGAGTTTACCACTGAGTCCTGTCTAAGATGCATTCACCAAAAAGACGCTGAATACAAGCCAGTAGAAGGACCACAGGGTGGATGCAGTCAGAGTGTAAGTACCGCCTTGTTCTTCTATGGCAACAACCTATCAGCGCCTGTTTGTGACACATGACAATTAGGTGTCCCTGGGAAAAAAAATATGAAACTAAATTTGAGATTTTTTTTTATTCTCCTTTAATGATCTGCTTCACTCTACTGATAGGAAAACCCTTCCATGATGGTGCGTCGAGCGCAAGGCTTCCAACCGGCTGTCTCTTGGCAACAATACACCTTCTGTTTTTATTCGCTGGGTAAACTTCATCAGACAAGAGAAACATGGCAGGCGTTTCGCTCTTACAGGCAGGAATAATATTTAACCAGCTCGGCTAACAAAAAAAAGCGATGACATGCGCCCGTAGAAAGGAATTTCTTTGTGCGGGAGAAATCCTTATAGACGTGAGCTCTTGTGCTGCCTGGTTACCGCATGAAGTTGCCGCATATTATCTATGCGACGTATAATCCTTTTACAAGACAGTCTTATGTAGCGTGTTTTATTGCGTGTCGATGTAAAAACAAATGAAAAAGGTACATGTGGCCTCGATATCACCAGTTATCCCGCGATGCAGGGGAAGGTAGACTTTATGATACTCTTGATGGATTCTTGACAATTACAGTATCGTCACAGGACGGAACCGATTTTATCAGCTCGCGTTGCTGGAGGAAGGGCTTCATCGGGCTTACAGAACAAAGAGCCCCATCCTGAACATCTAATCCCCAATTATAAGCCGCACCACTATACTAAAGATTTAAATTAGAGGGGGAAGAGTGTGGCCTGTAATCAGGACAATACGGGTTATGTGTACAGTCCAGGGATTCATTAATAATAACCATCAGCCACACAAGTAAACAATTAACCCAGCTTAAAATCCAACAGCCAAGCCATGATCAGATCACAGGGCAGGAGCAAGCGCCTCGTTACCCTATTTTTAACGGATCGTGTCCAAGGTTTTCAGCCCAGTCATCGATAAAAATGGTTAAAATCAGATGACGCTTTATAGACGGAGCAATCACGCTGCCCAACAACAACAACAAAAAAAAACGGCAGCTACTGCTCCCAACGTGATCGATGACAGACAGGACAGCAGCCGATCGTCTCCAACCCCCCCCCCCCCCGATTCCTGGTCAGCAAAAATGATCATAAAATAATTTGCTTGGAAAATCTGTATCACGATATTTGACCAAACTGCCCCATACCTCCAAATTTCTAACCCGGGCCAAGTTCCCGCTCAGCCCTACCTCTGTCCTGAAAAGCAGGATCGAGACAGAGCTCAGTGGGACAGGGGGATAAGAGTGGCATTATGGGGAGTGTCTCGTGCAAAGCAGGACAGTTGGGAGGTATGCTGCCCTCTTATTTTAATTGGCACACCATTGTTTCACTGCTGTAACGTGTACGATTACGTAGGACAACCTGAAATACATCATTCTTAGTACTACTGAATGGCCGACACTTTCCGAGTAATAAATATCTTTTATCATTACTAACATATTTTAGGGAATGCTTAATTGCCATGTGACAGAAAAGACGGCACCGATACGGTGTTGCCATAGACACTAAAAAGCTTCTGAAATGTTTCGTGGGATTTAATCGTCAGAGGAAAGAATAAAATGACAGATCTGCTGTGGTTTATTGGCTCAATTAGTAGGTTGCCTACGGGGAACGGCGCTTTTCAAACGGATAAAGCGCTTACAGGGACAGCCCTAAAATACACATTTGATGATATCATATTTCAAAGTCTCAATTTAGATTTTTTCTGCATGGATCTTTACAGAAAATAGACCCCCCCCACAGAGAAGAGGTTCGTTCCAATGCCTTGTGACAATAGTTAATAGTAATCCCCCCTATCAATGCTGTATCAAAACTACAAAGCGTTAATGAGAGACGTCATAATAGAAAATCTTCAGAGATGCATCAAAAATGGATAGAAACAAACAAAAAATAGTAATATGCTTGGTGGGTTTTTTCCCCCCTTCGCTTTCCCATTTATTTATTTTCTACACTTCGTAAGCCCTTCAGAAGAAAGCCGCCAAACCCCCCCCAAAATTGGGAATGGCTGTTCGCCCATTGTACAGCGCTACGGAATTAGATGGCGCTATATAAAACAATAAATAATAATAATAATTATAAATCACAGCACGTAAATAAATAAATAAAGTATGAAAACCTTTAAAAAAAATCCTACGTTAATCGCTTTGGTCCTTTCTTTGTGTTGAATGCAAACAGGTAGATGTAGCAATTGCTGCCTTGATATGAACCTGTCGCTAGAATGGGGGGGAGCATTGGTATGATTTATGTACAATTTTTTTTTTAATTGAAGCACTATTTTCCTAAAGAATCTTTTTTTAAATCTTTAAAACGGGGGGGGGGATAAAAAGGGTGAAGCAATAAGATGTTTGGCGAAGGCTAATTAAAGCGAGCCTCTCGTACAGAGGTTCTAGTTTTTTTAGGATACATTGTCAGGATTAATCATTATTCTAGAGGGAATTATTGGCTAATATGATATACAGAAGGGATACGGCCAGAACACAAGCGACTACACTATAATAAACAAATATATATATATTACTGTAAAATTAAGGAAAATCTACACTTAGAAACACGCATTTATCAGTACATTTTTGGTTTATTTTATCGTGTTGTCCTGGCTGGACCTTGTGTGCGTCCGAAACCCGCTGAGCAAGTGACAGCAGCCATCACCTTTAACCATTACTTACCCATTCCTACCGCTAGCTTCCCATGAAATAGATTTTTACCAATATATGGCATAGCTCCAAACTTGTACCCCAGAGAATTGGGACACATGGGGTGCAGCTTGGGAGGCAGCGATACTACATATTATAATAAATAAATAAAAAAAGTTCTTCAAGAAATCCACATTAGAACGTGGAAAAACTAGCAATGGTTGAAACATCTGGATAGCACAGACTCTGTATTACGAGCGAAACAAAGGCGTTGACGCAAGAAAGCAGCACAATATAACAGAAGGTCACCTTTTCTGACTTCTGATATCCTGGAAACGCGTCCGATGCTCCCGGGGATGGAGTTTCTTCCCAAGGGAACTTATTTTTTCCTTTCCCGGCACTCAGCATTCTGCGCCCGACCGGGTCAATCTGAGGAAGTATAACTCGGTGGCTGTGATCACCAGACAGACTTTGTCCGCTATGAGTCCTGTTACCCGTCAGCAGCCAGTCGGTGTCGGCGCCGGGCAGGTGGTGAGCCTTCCTGGTCTGAGCGGACGTCGGGAACGGGAGCGCGTACTCCACCAGGCCTTGCGCGTTTATTTTCGGGAGGGTCTTTCGGGCCAGCCTGGCCTGAACGGCGTTCATAAGGCCTTCGCCGTTTTCTTGAAGCTCGACCTCATCCACGGCTTTAAGGAGGCTGCTTTTGCCGTGTCCCATGGAGGCCGCCAGGACGGCGAAGGCCTCCAGAGCAGCATGGCGGACCTTCCTCTTGCCGTCGATTAAACACGGGGCAATTTCGCAGGCTAAAAAGGGCAAATTGAAGTCCTCGCTCGGGTGGGTCAATAGAGAAACAATACAAACGTTCACCACTTCTTCTCTCACGCGGGAATTTCTGTGTTTTAGGTTTTCCAACAGTATGCTTAGCACTTTGCTTGGACCGGCCACCTTCATTAGCCGCATGTATATCTTCATGTATTCTTGTTTCACCGCCGTCTTGCTGTCACCGAGCAGCTTGATCATGGACGAGATGACGGGTCTTACGTACTCGCCGGCACGATGGCCGAGGTTCGCCAAGAGGCAGTTAAAGACATCCAGAGCGACGAGCATGACAGTGAAGTTAGTGTCGTCTAGTAGAGTACGCAGAAAGCTTATTAACCCGTTGATGTCCACGTGGGTTACGGAGCTAAAGTTGCAATCGTGAATGAGAAGTTTGAGTTCCTCGATGGCTTGGGTTCTAGATTTGTAGTCCTTTGGATCGAGGAGCCTTAAGTGCAGCTCTTTCGGGATGACCCCAAAACGGAGGTCGCTGTTCGCCGGAGCAATTTGCGGGTTGTCCTGCCGGTATCCGGTTCTCGAAGCAGAGCTCCTCCGGTAATAAGAACGCGGCCTATCCGCCAAGATGCCGGACTGGGTGGATATTTCACCTGGAACGCCACAAGAACCGTCCTGAGAGTGCGATTGTCTTCGGGCAGAACCATTTTTGATTTGTGTCACGTGGTCTCCATTGGAGGCGAACGAGGCCACCGCCGTCAGGTGGACCTCCATAGTTTAACGCAAAGCCGAACTTTTTAGCCCATTAAGAAACGAACATCTACATGATTGCAGAACGATGTAAAATGAGACAGGGGCTGCTTTGTTATAAGATCAAAGTCTCAAATTACTTCTTTATAAAAATATATATTTTTTAAAAAAGTCATCACTCAAGAGTGACGATCTTCCACTAAAATATCTTAAGATTCACATAAATCCAATAAGCTATACTATTTATTTCATAAAGTCACGCAGATTCAAGGTCGAAAGGTTTTTTCCTTCTTCTTTGTTTTAATAGTGATATTTCTTAAAATTGTATTATTAAAGAATAAACAATCCGGCAATCCCTGTAATAATAATAAAAAAAAAATCATTAATTGCAAATGAGAATGAAGTATCAAAGTCTTAGTCTACTGAAAGAATGTTAGATAAGTGAAAAAGCCTCCCAGCAGAGGTGGTAGAGGCTAATACAGTAAGGGAACAGGGGGGGATCCCAGGCAGACTAGATGGGCCTGATCTGCAGGCAGGTTCTGCATATCTAATGCTTTCTGACTGGTGTCTGATTTAAAATAAAATGTTTTAACTGAAAATCAGTGGCACGTATCACAAACTATACAGATCTCACCCAAAAACCTGCCCAGGATCTCAAAAAATGTAAATAAACAAGAAAAAAAAAAAAAAAAAAAAAAACACATTTCCGGATGTAACAATAATTATTAGCATTATTAATATTAACCGTCACCCGGCTGCAACCAACAGGAATATATTATTTGGCTGCAAGTATTTTCGAGTGTGGAAAAAGGTGAAATTCGTTCTTGTAATTTATACACGGTACAGACTAGGGGGTGGTGGGGGGGCTGATCAATAATATCGTCTAAAATACGTTTTTATTGTTATTTTATATGATATGACTTACAGCAGCTGTCAGTAAACTCCTCGGAGACTCCAATACACCGAGCCTAACAACCCACACGCTCCGCTCCCTGCGTGAGAAACACCAAGCTTCCTGTTTCGCCGGTTGCTCTGGTCAGCTCCGATCACTGATTACGTCAGGACGCCACTGGTACGGCGCCTTGGTAGGGACAAACAGCAGAAGATCGCGTTTCAGCTTCCCTTTTCCATACGCTATACACAAACATGATCTGTTAAGCTCGAATAAACTTAAAACGGTTGTACAACAGGGTACAGATTTCACGGGGGTGTCCTGATTCCGTTGCTAACGCAGATTTCATTCATTCATATATAATATATATATAGTATAATAATAATTATATATATATATATAATGTTTTGTTTACTGGTTATTGTTGAGCCCGACCAATATCTCAATTGTTCTGCCCGCTGTAAACGCTTAATGCCCCGAATCATAACGCCTAAATGGGCATCGCGCATATCTGCTAAGCAGCGTTCACCCTTAAAGATGCTGTCCCGCTTAGACAATATATTAACAGCGCCGCCTGCGATGCTAAGCAAGTAAACCCCAGCAGAGCTATCGGCTTTCTGTAAAAAGAAGATCAGATACTTTTAAGAAGCGTTTTATTTTACACGACAATTTAGCGTTCCTGGCGAAAATCAATACGGCAAATGAAAGCACTATTTGTTGGGACGGGTTTGCCGCATGTTCTTCTAAAAGTGTAACAAGGAAAATGGAGTCTTTTGTCGAATTTGATACCTTCTGCTGACCAAAATAGAGAAAATATGTTAAATTACTTTAGAGGCCATTTCCTCATTCATCTAAAGAAGAGACCCCTGAGGTATCCTAAGCTTACATATTTTTGCAGCCTAATAAAAGTTATCAACCTTGATTACAGACTCTGTTATAAGATTGTTAAAGGTGAATAAGCCAGGATTGCAGTAGTTAATAAGTGAGCATAGAAAACATAATTCCAATGAGTCTATGGAGGAAGGGACTTCATTAGCATTGCCCTAAAGCATCAGCTCAGTGTGGTGTTTGAGCCGGGAAAGTCACCCAAAATATCACATGACTGACAGCAATGCATGTATGTATCACATGCCTGACAGCGCTGGGAGTTATTAATGTATACAGCGCTGGGGAGTTATATTACTGTATACAGCGCGGGTGGGTTATATTACTGTATACAGCGCGGGTGGGTTATATTACTGTATACAGTGCTGTGGGTATATTACTGTATACAGTGCTGGGGGGTTATTACTGTATACAGCGCTGGGGGGTTATATATTACTGTATACAGTGCTGTGGGTATATTACTGTATACAGCGCTGGGGGTTATATTACTGTATACAGTGCTGGGGGGTTATTACTGTATACAGCTCTGGGGGTTATATTACTGTATACAGCGCTGGGGGTTGTGCTGAAGGGGAATAATATTTGCCCTCTCTTGGCTTTTGGGTACATGGTGTGGGGGTGAATTTACAATATTTAAATATTATTGCACCTCCTCCATGTCCTTGTTTAAGGCCTTTATTCAGCAGGTAGAAGATCTTTCAGGTTATAACCCACCTCGCTTATGATAAACGTTACAGAGTCTGCGCGGTCCACGACCGGAAGTGACTGAATCCTTCCACCTCCGACACCCCCTCCTGTTTGGTTACAGACCGGATGTGACGCCGCCTCCCCCGCTGTGTTTTGGTTTGCGACAGGAGAGGGAGGTTTGGCTGCTCTGGCATCGGTTCCGCTGTCTCCGAGTGACACAAGATCGGTGACTCAGGTCGGTACCGAGAAACTGATTTACGCGAGGAGGGGGTCGGCCTGGGGTTCTGCAGTGTCACGCCCCGGCCTGTCAGTGCCCGGCAACCCGACCGAGCCTGACAGTGACGGGGTGGGAATGCCTGACCTGTCAGTGATGGGAGGGAGAGTCCCCCGGGCCGTGTCTGGCCTGTCAGGTGTGTAAAGAGAGTACCGGCCTTAATGTCTGCTCTGTCAGGGATGGAGGAAGAGTCCCCAGGGCTGGAGGGGAGTCCTTGCTTCGGTCCGGCTTGTCAATAATCATTTTCTGGGGCTCATTATCTAGCCTGTCAGGGGCCCTCCAGGGTGTCCGGCCTGTCAGGGGACCTCCAGGGTGTCCGGCCTGTCAGGGGACCTCCAGGGTGTCCGGCCTGTCAGGGGACGAGGGGACGAGAGGAGAGTCCCTGGGGCTCCAGGGTGTCCGGCCTGTCAGGGGTAGGGAGACACTTTTGCTCTTTGTTGCCATGGTTTACAGCATAGAAGTTACCAGAACAAATGAAATCACCTCAGCATCAAACAAACATTTCCATCCATACAATACAGAGCGAAACGTACATTCAGAACGGTTACTGGTTTTAGACCAAATCAGAAAACCCCACAAATTCCCAGATAACTCCATATAAAGGGTCACAGTCTTGTTCCAATGGCCCTTTATCACTCCCATCACTCCTGGGTTCCAATGGCCCTTTATCACTGCCATCACTCCTGGGTTTCAATGGCCCTTTATCACTCCTGGGTTCCAATTGCCCTTTATCACTGCCATCACTCCTGGGTTTCAATGGCCCTTTATCACTCCTGGGTTCCAATGGCCCTTTATCACTCCCATCACTCCCGTGTTCCAATGGCCCTTTATCACTCCCATCACTCCTGGGTTTCAATGGCCCTTTATCACTCCTGGGTTCCAATTGCCCTTTATCACTGCCATCACTCCTGGGTTTCAATGGCCCTTTATCACTCCTGGGTTCCAATGGCCCTTTATCACTCCCATCACTCCCGTGTTCCAATGGCCCTTTATCACTCCCATCACTCCTGGGTTCCAATGGCCCTTTATCACTCCCGTCACTCCTGTGTTCCAATGGCACGCTGTGTTCACTAGTTTAAGTTCAAAAAAGTCTACTTGATGGTTAGAAACCCGTTTGCAATTATGTTACAGCCGTAAATTTCCTTGTTTTCCATGAAAATAGCTGACCCCAAACGTTTGTGAGTGGTGTTTCTACCCCAAATTAAGGGTCCTGTGCCTGATGGGTCACCAGTTAGATGCTACGAGAAATCACTGCAGGGTCCCCCCCAGTGTTAAGACCCCTGCCTGCCAACCCTGTATAAAGTTGAACGTGTCGCTTGTAAACAGATATCACGTGCCCTCTGGGGCTTAATCCGTTCCTGGCAGCGAGACGGCACAAACTTCAATGTCACTTTCACGCCTCTCCTAGAACACGTCACGTCATTGCTCTTCAGGATTTCAAGTTGTTTTCTTAAGGTTTAAGGACAACCGCGGACGGCGCGCCTCGCAAAAGTGTAGCTGCTAAGTTATGAGACGCGCCCTATAAATTATACATCGCGAAAAAGAGGTGCCGCGGTGTAAATGAGGTTTCAAAATAAACCTAGGAGGTGCCAAGGAACGTTTAACTCTACTTATCGGAACCGTCGTCTGAGAGTCCTGCCGCTCCCGCAGAGGCTTTGGCGTTTTGTGGGCGTCCGGTTCATTAACTGTAAGCGAGCCTCGTCGGTCATTTAGCTTATTTGTTGTAGGAGAGGTTCGGTAATCTACGGCTTGGCCTATGATTGTTCTTTCCTCTTTGTTTCTAGATGGACCAGTCCTCTCAGTCGTACACACTTGCCAACTTGACTCATCTGCACTCGGAACAGCTTCTACAGGGCTTGAACCTCCTCCGTCAGCACCAGGAACTCTGCGATATCGTCCTGCAAGTCGGCGATGTCAAGATCCATGCCCACAAAGTGGTGCTGGCGAGCGTCAGCCCTTACTTCAAAGCCATGTTTACCGGAAACCTTTCCGAGAAAGAGAACTCGCAAGTGGAGTTTCAGTGCGTCGACGAGGCTGCCCTGCAGGCCATCATCGAGTATGCCTACACGGGGACGGTCTTCATATCCCAAGAGACGGTGGAGTCTCTCCTTCCAGCGGCGAACCTCTTCCAGATCAAACTAGTGCTGAAGGAATGCTGCGCGTTCCTGGAGAACCAACTGGACGTGGGCAACTGTATTGGCATATCGCGCTTCGCGGAGACGTACGGCTGTCACGAACTCTACCTAGCTGCCAACAAGTTCATTTGTCAAAACTTTGAGGACGTTTGCCAGACGGAGGAATTTTTCGAGCTCTCGAACAGCGAGCTGCATGAGATCGTCTCGAACGACTGTTTGAATGTTGTGAACGAGGAGTCTGTCTTTTATGCACTAGAGTCTTGGATCAAGTACGACGTGCAGGAGAGGCAGAAGTACCTGTCTCAGCTGCTGCACTGCGTCCGGCTGCCTCTGCTGAGCGTCAAGTTTCTTACTAGGTTGTATGAAGCAAATCACCTTATACGCGATGACCACACATGTAAACATTTGCTGAACGAAGCTCTGAAATACCATTTTATGCCTGAACACAGACTCTCCCATCAGACGGTGCTAAAGACTCAGGCTCGCTGTGCCCCCAAGGTGCTTTGTGCCGTCGGAGGAAAAGCCGGACTGTTTGCTTGTCTTGACACGTGAGTTTGTGATGGGGTTTATTCACTAAATGCTGCGTCTGAAACCTTTCAAGTCCCTGACTTTAAAATGCATTGTGAAGCTCAGCCACGGCGAGTTGAGTATTCTTTGCTTTAAGCAACCAATCTGTGGCAAGAAAGTGATCCCTTTTCAAATCATTGGAAGCACTTTCCACACATGCCCAGGGATTCAAGCAGATTCCTGCCCAGGGATTCAAGCAGATTCCTGCCCAGGGATTCAAGCAGATTCCTGCCCAGGGATTCAAGCAGATTCCTGCCCAGGGATCCAAGCAGATCCCTGCCCAGGGATCCAAGCAGATCCCTGCCCAGGGATCCAAGCAGATCCCTGCCCAGGGATCCAAGCAGATCCCTGCCCAGGGATCCAAGCAGATCCCTGCCCAGGGATCCAAGCAGATCCCTGCCCAGGGATCCAAGCAGATCCCTGCCCAGGGATCCAAGCAGACATCTCCTGCAAGGCATTTATCTTGAGGGGTGGGGGAAGGGGCAAAGGTATATTGATGGATTCTGCAGAATCTCCTATGCATGTATTATAATGAAGGGATCACGCAGCTATCATTTGGGTCACGGTACATACCGTATTTGCTCGATTATAAGACGAGGTTTTTTCCAGAGCAAATGCTCTGAAAAATACCCCTCGTCTTATAATCGGGGTCGTCTTCTAATCAGACCCCAAAAAAATGCTGGCGCCATGCTGCTTACCGGTCGCGAGCAGCGTCTCTTCTGTTAGAAGCAGGGCAGGAAGCTTGCAGCGTCCTCACAGAACTCTATCTCCCCCCTCCCTCCTCTGAGGACGGGGCCAGAGAAGTTGCTACAGCCGGTCCCCTGCAGAAGTCTGCGAGTGGGAGATCTGCAGTTCAGGTGAGGGGGTGGGGGAGGGTTTTTGAGTATGTGTGAAGTGTGTGTGATTAAGGGAATGAATGAGTATTTAAATGTTTGTGAATGAGTGTGAGTGTGTGTGTGATAGCATGGATGTGTAAGGGGGGTGGGGGTTGTAGCATGGCATATGGAGGCTGTAATCCCACTGCTATCATCCCCAGGTTCCAGCATGTACTGGCTGCCTTGGCTTGATAGGAGTGTGATTGCTGTTAGCAGTTTGATATATATATATATATCAAACTGCTAACAGCAATCACACTCCTATCAAGCCAAGGCAGCCAGTACATGCTGGGTTAAAAGGCATATCATGGGGCTGAGTGGCATATAGGGGGTTAAAATGCATTTCTGGACCTCCAGAAATGCATTTTAACCCCCTATATGCCTATATACCTCCAGAAATGCTTTATACCCCCCTATATGCCACTCAGCCCCATGATATGCCTTTTAACCCCCTATATGCCAGAGTGGCATACAGGGGTATAAGGCATATCATGGGGCAGAGTGGCAAATAGGGGGGTATAAAGCATTTCTGGGGGCAGAGTGGCATAACTGGGGGGGGCAGGTTGGCAAATAAAAGGAAATTTAAAAAATATATTTTTCTCAATCATAGCTTTTATTAAACATGAAAATAATTTACATTAATTAATATTTACTGGTAAAACTTTTTCCCTATAGGGTAGTCTTATATTCAGGCTTTTTGTTTTTTTCCTAAATTAATATTTTGATTTTGGGGGGTCGTCTTATAATCGGGGTCGTCTTATAATCGAGCAAATACGGTATAATGGCTGGAGTGTCCCTTTAAGGATGAAGCCATGAAGGAATAAGTCCCGTATGACTTAAATGATACAGGTTTGTCCAAATGTCCGGCAGATAAAGTACAAATACATTAATTAAAAAGAAATCCCTTAAAAATTGTGGTATAGTTGAATGCTGGGTTCTGTGATATCACCGGGGCTAGAAGGTGACCAAAAAACCATCGATTGAACATATGTCAGTCCTCAAGTGAACAGCAAGTACAGTCCTTGTGTCTTTAGAGCAATACTAACTTCATTATTCATTTTGGATGTTCTATTCAGCTCGTATTAAATAAGTGTGATGAGCGCCAGAATGATTCCACTGTAATGAAATGCAAGGCACTTTGTGACACGGTCTTGTTTTGCTTTCAGAATGGAGATGTATTTTCCTCAGGATGATTCATGGATCGGGCTGGCCCCACTCGGCTCCCCTCGTTACGAGTTTGGATTATGCACCCTGGACCAGAAGCTTTACGTAGTCGGGGGGATCGCAACTCACATGCGCCAGGGCATCAATTACAGGAAGCATGAGAGCTCTGTGGAGTGCTGGGACCCTGTCACAAACAAGTGGACGTCTGTGGAGCGAATGAATGAGTCTCGGAGCACTCTGGGGGCGGTAGTCTTAGCGGGGGAAATGTATGCCTTAGGTGGGTACGACGGGCAGTCGTGTTTACAGTCGGTGGAGAAATACATCCCAAAGGCCAAGGAATGGCAGCTCGTGGCACCGATGAACCAAACAAGGAGTTGCTTCGCTGGTGCCGTGTTGGATGGGATGATTTATGCCATTGGCGGTTACGGCCCCGCTCATATGAACAGGTATGTTCTGTTTCATGAATATGTGAAACGTCGTCCTCCGGAGCGTTCTTTTGTCATGTTGGTTCACTTGGCGGTAATCGGCTAGGGATCTAATTAACCGCCAGCAGATACTATAAATGCTGTGTTGTTAAGGAGTTTCTCTGTGCTGAGACCTGTAGTGTATTGCGTTGGAGGGTATCTGTAGTGCAGATCGGAACACATGTTGGTGAATTCAGAGGCCAGGTTGAGTTTTTAATCGATAGATCAATATTAATCATTATAATCAAACAAAAACGGGACTGGGACTGATATTTTAGGTGCCATGGCTTTATATTATTTTTTTAAACTGCATCTCTAATGCAAAGAGAGAATGATCATATAATTAAAGAGTTATTTCCATTTGATAGTATGCGGTAATGGACACTCCTAAACAACGCCTTTTAAATGGCCGTCTTAAAACAATTGCCTTTTAATAATTCGATTTAACGGCCGTTTCTTTTTTTTCGTGTAGCGTGGAGCGCTACGATCCTAGTAAAGATTCCTGGGAGATGGTGGCGTCGATGGCCGACATACGAATTCATTTTGGCGTCAGCGTTATGCTGGGCTTTATTTACGTAGTAGGTGGCCACAATGGCGTGTCCCACCTCTCGAGTATCGAGAGGTACGATCCCCATCAAAACCAGTGGACTGTTTGCCGACCGATGAAGGAGCCTAGAACAGGTAATAAATCAAAATAATCTGATTAACGGCCACTAACCGCTTGCCTGTAACAAGACAATCCGACAGAAGAATAAATAAATATGATCCTTTTCCCAATTTGCTCCTTTTTTTTTTTTTCTCTTCTTAGTCTATATGCCTGCCTCGTGTATAATGTATACTTTTAGGGTAAAGTACTTGGTTCTTTTAACATGCGCTTTGACTCTGGTGTTAAGCAAACAGTATAGAGAGCATTCTGATGAATTAATTTGGATTAACGATGTTCTTTAAAGTGCGTACAAAGGCTGGATTGTACCTTATTTAAGTTTAATTTCCTCTGTGTCTCCTGCCTTAAATGTTGCCAACCAGATCTCCCTATCGAACCCTAAACCTTTTATGAAGATCACAGATTATCATTTTCCAGGGATAAATCCACTTATTTTTGAATATTTGGGGTGTTCCATTCGCCAGCATTTTGATACACCCTCCTTGAGATATGAAAATATAAGAGATATTGCTATTAATAAAATGCTTATTATAATATTGAACAAAAAAGTAAACAGTCATATGTAATACTGCTTAAAGCAACAGCTATAAAGCTCTTATAAAGTTATAAATCTCTTAAAAGCCTATTGAAAGGAAGCCCATGGCTTGTGATGTCACTTGTATTGTTTTGTGTGTTTTATTTTGCCTTTACCATCTCGTTTAGGTGTCGGCGCTGCGGTTATCGATAACTACCTCTATGTGGTTGGAGGACATTCTGGGTCTTCGTATCTGAATACCGTGCAGAAGTATGACCCCATCTCAGACAACTGGCTGGATTTAGCTGGAATGGCGTATTCTCGTTGTAATTTTGGTTTAACCGCCATCTGATGAGAAAAAAAAAAAGAGAGAAAAAAAAAACATGAACACAAGCACAGTGTAATTATAATATATCTCTGCATGAGAGGATGTTCAAGGTTTTGTGAGCCAGAAGCTGCACCGGGAAGGCATGGAGATGAATGGAAGATCGCTTATGTTAAGATCAGACTGGTCACTCATACTCAATGGGCGCTAAACCAGGTTTGACCGCGTAATCCCAATGTTCCTGCAGTACGGAAAAAAAAACAAAAAACAAGAGAGAGAGATGAAATTAGAAGTTGTGAGGATTCCTTTTACATCATCAAACCCTAAAATGAGGTTTTTAGAATGGGGAAACATGATTAAACGTTAAAAGAGAGATGAAAATACGAATGAAGACATTGGGGAAAGCTATTTATTGCTTGCTGTGTTAGACCCTTTTAGAGCTTGGGGGGGCAGTCCCCTGGTGGTCTCTTTGTAAAAGGTCATGTAAGTGAGGCGGTCGTTGGAATTTCTTGGCGAGCGGCGTTGAGTTTTGAGAATGTCTTCGCTATGATGGACCTGTAGTCAAGAATTCTGATTGAGGAAACGAAAGTTGTGCGGACCCGTCGGGTCAAGGATAGCCAAAGCTATGTCTATGTGAGAAGAGAAGGATTGAATGGAAACGCGCTTGAGGGATGGTCAACGAAGGAAACTCTTTTGAAGTCATCGGCGTCCGCGCTGAGGGATAACCAGAGGTCCAAGAATGAAGAGTGGTTCCCCGTTAAGAGCTGCCGTTCCGTGGTGGGAGTGATAATGGTCTTTCCTTTGAAATTTGTGTTTTCATTTTTATACATTGCTATTCTTTTGGATACTTCACCTAAAATTCGAAGAGACGCCCGCTAGTAACGTGTGTTCATTAAGCGTGTTGGTCATATTCAGACCCTTCTTCCAAGTGGTTCAGTGTTTACTATGTCTGTCTCCACCAGGTAGCCCGCCGTGGTGGGTAAACTTTCAGATAGCTTGTACTGGAAACATATAGAGGTTCAAAGGGTGGGGGCGGGGGGGGATTACAGGTGAGTGCAGGAGAGCTGAAGTTTCAATCCAATGATGTCACTATGCGATATGAAGGTCCGACTCCACTCAGCCTATCCAAGAGATTCTTGCTTGGCCCGATACTTTGTAGTTCAAGGGACACGCCAGCCATGATATGCACTTAAATGCTTATGATAGCTGGGAGGTCCCTTTAAATTTTCATGCTGTCCCCTTACAATTGCATGGGGGGGGGGTTGTGTATTTGCACCTTTGCTCGCTCTTCGGCTATTTTCCGTGTAGATGTTTCTGCACAAATCTCCATGGACTTGATGTTCTCCCCTCCAGTCAGCACCAGCACTGGCTTTGTGCATGCTGCGGGCCAAGTTCTGTTAAGACCCCCCCACCCCTGCGCATGTGCATTGTTCTTCAGTAAGATTTCTGTGGTTATCATGCTGATTGAACAATGCATTATACAGGGCCAGCTTTTCGTGCTGGTGAAACTCGCCATAATGCGTGATGAAGTCATTGAGTTGAAACATCAATGCTGTAGCAAAAGCCCCTGTAAGCTCTCTTTAGTAGACAAAGCCCATCCTGATTTTAAGTATATATATATATATATATATATATATATATATAATATATACATTTTTATATAGTGCAATCATATTCCCTAGCGCTGTATCATCCATTTATTAATCTGCTGATGACCTGGAAGTCTCTAAGGCCTCGCTCACACTGTTCCTCCCCGATGGCCCTTCTGTTTTTTTTTCTTCCTTTGTAATGTCTGCTAAATGTCGTTTTTAAGAAGACCGACTAGAAAACAAACCATTTTTATAGCATTTTAAAGAAGGGTTTATTTATTTTTCCGGATCCAATGCTGTTTGTTTCGGAACATCTGCAGATCATATGTTCAAGCAACGGTTCTACGATATGGTTCTAAATGTGGAGTAATCGCCATGGGAACGAAGGCCAAGACCACGTGAGCCGCGAGGGTCCGGATTTTAGCGGATCTCTCCTCTTTCATCCCAGTTCTGCGTGAAGAAGGCTTTATATTCCCAGGCCGCCGAATAAGTCCTACTCGAGCTCTCTACCATTCAGCGTAATCCTTTTTAATATTCCCCTAATTACAGAAAGAATCACTTTAAGATGCGGTCCTCATCGGTACCGGTGGATTTCTCATTGGGCCAAACTGGTTTCTGAGTCGGGACCAGTTTTTTTTTTTTTTTTAAATAAGAATATGGAATTCCGGGGCCCCCCGCTTGAGTTTGAGTGATCAGAAGATGATTGAATGTATAGCGATAACGGACATTCCTTTGTACAGAAAAAGAATGGAAAATCAGTGCTTCTCAATTTTTTTACGTAATTTAAAGGGCTGCTTTCTTTTTTTTTTCCTCCAGAAACTCAAGGTTCGCGAATAGTAACCGCCATAGTTTATCGCCTGTAGTTTTAAACATTTAGGGCTGAGGATGCAAAATAATTCTACGTTTAACATGAGAAAGATACGCGGATGGATCTGTGTCCATGATGAGACTGGCTAAATGTTGGACCGCGCTTAAGCATTCCCGAGCGGATGTATAGATCAACTGGAAAAAAGAAACACATCGTATTTACTGCTCCTTACCCTCCGGCATAACGATAGGGATCTTGAAGGGAAGAAAACAAACAAACACAGCTTTTGATCTGTACATATGCTTGTTGTGATCTGTACATTTGCTTGCGTTACTTTTTTGTCTTAATTTGTGTCAGTCCCTCCTTATCTTGCAAGCTGGCTACTGGCATGGCTGGAAAGGTACCAGTTTTGTATCCTTAGGCTACGTTTGCTACATTAGGGGGGGGGGCATCTCACGTGTTCGGTTTCCATGGGAAGTACTATTGAAATTCACTTTTTCAAGTACCGTATTTGCTTGATTATAAGACGACCCCCCCCCCCCAAACATTGGGTCTTATTGAAAGAAAAAAAGCTTGAATATAAGATGGGGAAAAAAGATGTATGTACGGTAGTGTGGGGGTAGGACTGGGGGTAGTGATGTGTGTGTGGGGGGGGGTAATTGAATCCATATATCGTGTGTCCGGGGCTGTAGTAGGCGGCGGGGCGGAAATGCTATATGGGAGGATCGAGGATCTGAGGTCTGAATAAAAGATGACCTTTAATTATAAGATGACCTTTAATTATAAGATGAGGGTTTTTTTTTTTTCAGACCCCCCCCCAGAAAAAAAAGTCTTGTAATCAAGCAAATACGGTAACTAATTCAACAGAACTTGACCTTAAGGGACTTTTAAACAATTGTTGCAGCGACCCGAGTGATTTATGATCGCTTTTACATTGTAGATATAAAGCAAATCAAGACGTTCTCTGGTCCACATCTACTTACCGGTCATCCTCAGCCCTTCAAAGTTTATTTCTTGGGTCATTTTCTTATTAAAATACCCATTTCCGTCGTGTCATCATATAAAAAGGTGCTATATGTAGGGCCGCGGACGGCTGTTGCCACGTTACGTATGTAGAGATCATTATGCGTTGTTTTCTGTGCCTACCGTATACTTAAGTAATAAGATTTTCGTTACGTCGTATCTTCTAGGAATAGAAAACGGTTATTTTATTTAAGGCACCTTCATTTTAATCAAATGTAGCACGTGTCCACGCAAGGCCCTTTGGGCCGTTAGAGACGTTTTTGCCGAATTAACAGGAGATTAGCGCTGCAACTCTCAAGATTCTCAGCCACATGATCCCGGCCATTAAACCTCGTTTTTTTTTTTTTGTTTTTTTTTGCTCTATACACGGATGTATACTATCTACATACAATACTCCGCGCTGCTGGACTCTCTTATCAGCTTTGGCTGTTTTGTGCTTTAATAGCAGCTTGGATATTTCTGTAACAGTTTTTTTTTTTTTTGTTTGTTTTTTTTGTGCACTTGCCCCTAAATTAACTTTTTCGTATTATTTCCGAGCCCTGTGCCAACGTAAACAAAATGCTCGTCCAGACTTCTATATGTTTTGGTAAAGAAATTGCCTTTGGATTGCTTTTTTGCCGAACACCCTGTACTGAAGTACTAGAAGCTGTTGAGTATGATGATGCGTGTGTGTATGTATATGTGTGTATGTATATATATATGTGTGTGTGTATATATATATATATGTATACACACATAAGACTGTATAGTCCTTGCCTTCTTGTTTTGCTTATAATAACCCATTTAACTACCTTGCTTTTCAAAGGCAAAGGACACCTTTTTATTTTTTCTCCTCGTTATTTAATTGACCAGATCCGGGCTGATTTATCAACGCTGGGGGTCGATTAGCAGAGATGGAGAAACCTCCCAGGGCTGGATGGAGGGGACGAGGCAGCCACTGGCACTTTAAGGCAGGTGGCCGCCTGATGATGTCCGGCAGCTGCATGCGCAGCGTGCGGCTAGGCTTATGGGTCACCATACGGGGTGCCGATGGCCAGCAGCCTCTTGTCCTTTCACCTTCCATCACCCTTCTTATGATGTCATATTAATGAAAGATGAGTGTGGGGAGGGGCATCTTCCCAGCCTTCTCTGCTGCTTTTGGTGTGACATTAGTCATCTAAAGCTCATTACAGCATAAGAACGCCAGAGCGGAGAGATTGATGGTTTTGGTCCTAAAGCAATAATTGTATAGAGTGTGACGCTATAGCTTTATTTCATTTATCTGGGCGGGAGGGCGGCTAAAGCGCATACACGTCACTAGGACGCTTGGCGCTGTAAGCCGACACGTTCATGTGCGTCAGAAATGATCGATATCACGGCTCTTCGGGAATTTGGAGAGCCGGCAGGGTTGGGCAAACCACGGAAACCCTGTGAGATTTCAGGGGACTGTTCTTAGGCGACGATCTCTTGAGCGCGACATCCGCAGATCAGATCCAATGCTTCCTGAAACCGTTGCGCGCTAGCTGGGGTATTTAATGTGCGTTATCTCCTCTGTGCGATAAGGCTTCTGGGGCAGCCTTTCCGCACAGGGTCAGACCATAAAGAACATCAGAAGTACTATCGACTGCTTTTTAAAAAAAAATTGTGTTTAAATAAGAAAATAGAATTTTGGGTTCCCTAGCAAAACATGGGCATTGTGTATTTTTTTACCATATAGATATATCTAAGCTTTTAGTGAGACACTGATAAAATAACCGTGCATGCTCACAGGGACCCGTTACACCTGACGGGTGTCCGTGTAAATGAATGAGATAGCGAGACGAATGAAGGTTCGCGATGTGAAGGAATGTGTTCAGGCTCCTCCCACTCGCCAGGAAGATAACGCGTCAGAGGTTTTTTTTTTTGTAAGAACAATGGAATTTAACAGATAATGGCGAGAAATAAACATAGCTTTATAATTTCTTCTATTCCCACTATGTTGATGGATGATTTGGGGATCGGCGCCGGCTAGCCTACGTTTCCCATAATGGAGAACCAGGTGTGATATGGGGGTTCGCTTCTGGAACGCGTTGCCGGGCCTCTTGTGCACCGCCGCATTTTAGATTTTACTTAAATATTCCTTATCGACTATTTTCGGGGGTTGGGGGAGAGATACTCGCTTACATGTGCCGGTCCGTCGCTCGTCGTGGCGTCTTTACATTAAATAAAAGGTCCTACTCATTTCTCTTGTACACAATGCAAAAAGTTCCAAGTTTGCCTTAAATTCCTGGTGATATTTTAATTCACGTCACAGAACTGGATATATATATATATATATATAATATGTTTGCCTTATGCGCTGTTCTATACCTTAACTCCAAGGTGTATAGGTTTTTATTTTTAACCTTTTGAGTACCCGGGAAGGCCAAGTTGTCCGTAGCTTCTTGCTTTCCCGGCGTTCAAACCGGTTGCCCACGTAGAGCGCTTTTAGACTCTAATAACTGGGTTGGCTCTAAATTGCAAGCAGACATCTATGTGCGTACGGTGCGGTGTATTCCTTTTTCTAAGAGAAAAGGGGTTCTTTATCCTTTTGTTTACACGTAGTGGAATTTGCGTTGACCCATCGAGTGCCAGCGAGGTGTGAAACACATTGTTTACCCGGCACGTAAATGGTTAGCTATTTTTCTTTTGTCTTATGTGCTATCGTAAGTCTATGTAATGGATTTTGGTGCAAAAAAATATCATTTAATGTGACGTGTTTACTAAATAAATAGTGCATTCTAAGTTTCAATTGTTCTTTTTTATGTGTCTTGTATCATATAGACTGCATATCCACCTGACGACAGGTGTGTAATATATATATATATAATATATACACACACTAGTGTATATACCTGCTTTTAAAATGTTGTTGTGCATTTTTTTTTCTCTTCTGTTTCTCTCTATTCTTCTCTCCTTTTTTCTATCCCTCTTCTCTCTCCCTCATTTGCTTTGTCCCTCTCCTGTTCTTCTTTCACTGCCTCCTTCTCCACTTTTTTCTTTCCCTTCTCCCTTCCCTTTCTCTCTCCCCACTCCTTCATAGTTTTTGCTTTTCACTTCTCCACTTTTTTTTTTCTATCTCTCAACCTTTTTTTTCTCTCTCTGTTTTCTTTCACTCCTATTTCTTCCGTTCTTTGACAGCCTGGTCTCCAATTCACTGGCAGAGATTTAGCACCTGACTCTATTTCCATTAAATCAGGACACATTCATATACTTTAAGGTGTTCTTACAATATTTATTTTTTGTTGTAAATTCCCTTTACAAAAATAGACGTTTTCATTTTGTATTATTACTATTATTATTATTGGGTATGTCTGAAACCTACAAAAAATGATTGTTATAGTCACCCAGTGCTGCCGGCCAGACTTTCCTCCGGAGGTAACATCTGCAGGACTTACTTCCGAACCCCATATAAACATGATTTAAAACCGTGCTGGAAAAAATGACAGCGTAGAGTAAAGTTTTCACAGACAAGACTTCTGGGCGTATCAAGGAAGCCTTGTTTATCCGGTAAAATATGTGAATAAAAAAAATAGAAATAAGTAGAGATTTTTATAAAGTATTGCATAGAATTTTTTTTGACCCGCTGTATTTTTCCCCCCATTATTAATTCCCTCCCAAATTCACCCTATAGGAACTAGTGTAGTCCAAACTGTATTCTTGGATGCCAAGTGATCATGTGCAATGAACCCTTTCGGTACCAGGGCTGTGGCTATCCCCCCCCCCCTTCTCGCTCCGCACCTTTATTCCCCCTCCACTAATGTTCTTTCTCTGCTACGCGTACGTATACTAACGAAGAAAGCAGAAGCAACTCCGGCGGTTTGTTTAACAAGGTCAGGTTGACGCTCCTGAGGCCGTCGTAGTGCATCCAGTACCCGTCGATCTGGAAGGCTGCCGAGTAGTGATGTTCCTCCTTGTTGAAGAGCGTGGCGCCTTCTAGAAAGTATCTATAAAAAAAAAAAGGTAAGAGGGCAAATGATATGCAAATTGAAGTATCATGAAAGAGTGTCATGGACAGCAAAAGCCTTGTTTTGTGTTCCTAGCCATGGCTGCTAGATAAAACAAGCACTTATCTTACTTTTTAAGACCCATGAGATGCTCGCCAAGCCTAAGCCACATCGGATAAAAAGCTCAGCAGCGTGAGAGTTGAAGTTTTTTGCAGTAGCGGGAGAGCTACATCTCCAACACCTGGATCGCTACGTTCAGATGTAGACACCCGACTGCACCCTCGGGACGTAGTTCATGTACCTGCTGAACATACTTACTTGTGGTCCACCAAATCCAAGCAATAGGGAACATAAGCCAGTTCTTCTGACTTCCACTGTTCCATGTTTAATATAACAAAAGGAGGTGCTCCATGGCAGAATATTCGAGCAGAAAACTCTCTCAAGCAGCCACACCTATAGGGGATGTGGGATAAGTCAGGTGGTTGGCAGACACCTAGCACCCACAGCAGGTACACCCTCCTCTTGGACAGAGCCAGGCAATGTATAGCCTCCTGGCAGCTGGCCAACAGCTGTAGGGTCAAACACCTCCCGTCCCTCGGTCGAGTGTCACTCACCCGGATTCTTCGCACATTTCCATCTTGGAGCAGAAGAGCTCGTCGACCGCGATCTGAATAAGGTCCCCGTGGGGAATATCGTGAGGAGGACTGAAACGACACAAGGGTAAAGAATCAAAGCCACAAAAGTTTAGTTTTTATTTTAGGTTAACAGCCCTCTTCTAAAAAGGTTACATTCATCAGGTTTAATTACCCATTTCTAAAAAGGCCAGAGCCATGGGGTCAGCCTCCCTCCCGTTCCTACAGTGTGTGCCCGGAGCCTCTGGCCCTTTGCAGAGGTGCTCCGGGAGGCATGGTTCACGGAGCAGGGGACGAAGAAAGAATAGAGAAGAAAGAAGAAGAGGCAAGAGAAGAAGCAGAGCTGCGGGAAAGGAGACAGGGACACGGGAGCAGTCAGTAGAGAAGGTAGAAAGACATTGTGAGAGAGAGAGAGCGAATGGAAGTGCGAGGGAACATGAATGAGAGTGTAAGAGAGTGAATGAGGGTGAGTAACGAATTACATTTCTAAATGGAAAGGGCTGGAAGCAAAACTTGAAAACGAATGGATGAAAGACTAAAGTAAAAGTGACGCTTTTGGTCCACCTGCACAAATCTATTAAACATATTAAAAACATTCAAACACCAGTAACTATATAACTAATCCCGAGTTACTGACCTGCGAATGTAACAATTCTACTTCATCAAAAGAACTGATAAACACATTTTTAACAAATACTTTTTTTGTGTGGTTTTTGGTCTACATGAGGAACCAGCCAAGATCAGAATTCTAGAATACGTCTTTGCTAAAAAGGGCAGCTTTACTAGAAAAAAAGTGGTCGTGGCGACCCATCGGAATTGTTCTCTTACTTGATGAGGATGGTTTGCATCTGGCTCTCCCGAAGGCGCGCCGGACACCTCGAGTTGGAGCAGTAGCTCTCTTGAATCGTAGCCATAAGATGTTCCAGGTTCCTGGTAAAGTTCTCGTGCTCGTTCCCGAACAAGTCGATTTCTAAGGACGCTTTGTGAACGCCGGATTTGTACTGGCGCTTCTCCATCTTGTCCCATATCCAGAGCAGCTTCACCGACGTAAAGCTGCAGGAGTCCATGAGGTGAAGAAAGCAGTCGACGAAGTCGCGGCCAAGGTAGAGGGAGAGCTCCCTGGGGAAGGTGTCGTTATCGCGCAGGATCACGTACAGGAGCATCAAAAACCCGTCGATGGTGCAGGTGTTCTTCAGCGTTATCTCGACGTAAAGAGGTGTGCAGGACACGGCCTTGCGCCCAGCCTTGATGGTGAAAACCCCACCCCATGGCAGCACGGGTCTCCAGAACGAACGCTCGTGGTCGGAATTGTTTTTAATCGATGCTTTGATTTCGTCAAACAACGTCTTCATCCTAGGAGAAAAATATTAATCGTAAGACGTGAGATACTCTGATGCTGGCGTGCGGTCCGTTGGCATGGCGATGGGGGGAGTTGTTGATTAGGCCGCTGGTTGTACCCATTGGCACTCGAGTCTACTGGTTCTTCAATCTGGTCTAAGAAGAATGGCCTTGGTAGAGCTGTAGAGCTGTTAGGCTTCTGGCTTTAAGGGGCAGATTAATGCCCCATACGTTGCCTTCACGGATTTTGGCAAATTCAGTTTAAGGCTACGCTGATTTTTAGATTATGTCTGAGAGGTAAGATCTTCTAAATTCCCATAGAATGCAATTCCCATCACCCTCTGCAGTCTATGTTTCTACAGCTATAATGGCCTGTGGGGTCAGCAAAGATTCTATCCACATGCATGAGTGCTGCTGCTGGCTGCGTGTTCTATTGCTGCATGTATGTACTGGGCTTTTTGCGTGTCTGATGCATGTATATACTGGGCGTCTTGCATGTCTGATGCTGCATGTATGTACTGGGCGTCTTGCGTGTCTGATGCTGCATGTATGTACTGGGCTTCTTGCGCGTCTGATGCTGCGTGTATGTACTGGGCGTCTTGCGTGTCTGATGTGGTATACCTATAAGGTAGTATGTCGCTTGAATTTATGGTGGTCTATGACTGTTGCATTTTTGATGAGGCAAACATATATGGTGGTGCATGCTGCTTGCATGTCTGATGGCTCATGCATATACGGTGGTGCATGTGTGATGGCTCATGCATTTACGGTGGCGCATGTCTGATGGCTCATGCATTTACGGTGGTGCATGTCTGATGGCTCATGCATTTACGGTGGCGCATGTCTGATGGCTCATGCATTTACGGTGGCGCATGTCTGATGGCTCATGCATATACGGTG
Source organism: Spea bombifrons (assembly GCF_027358695.1). NCBI lineage: Eukaryota > Metazoa > Chordata > Amphibia > Anura > Pelobatidae > Spea > Spea bombifrons. Next base: position 10,051,571 of record NC_071095.1, read on the forward strand.
GCGCATGTCTGATGGCTCATGCATATATGGTGGCGCATGTGTGATGGCTCATGCATTTAAGGTGGTGCATGTCTGGTGGCTCATGCATTTAAGGTGGTGCATGTCTGGTGGCTCATGCATATATGGTGGTGCATGTCTGATGGCTCATGCATATACGGTGGCGCATGCTTTTTGCTTGTTATTGTGAGTTGTTATGACAGGAAAGTGGGAGGAGTTCCAGGTCCAAACAGCCCCCTTGGCCCCGGGCTCCTGCGGCTCTCGTCGTTTTCCGTATGACTTACCCGTTGCCGACCGAGTGTCTCAGTAGCACAGAATGCGCGAACGGCCCCGCGGGGCGTTCTCACCGGACACCGACATGCAGCCCGAACCCGTGCAGACCGCCGGCCTCCGCCCAGCGTGGCATAAACACTGCACACGTCAGTCCGCCTTGCGTGCGTTCCAGGTTGAGGCGCATGCGCGCGTTTACGTCCTCAGGGAGACGCACGAGGCGGGGTAGCTTGGCGGTCGGGGCAGAAGCGTGCTGCGAGGTACCGAGCGCACGGGTGAAGCAGAACGAGAGATTGTGGGGGGACCGCAGGGGCAGAGACAGGGCCAGGCGACCCTAAGTGGGTAAGTGACGCTACCTCAGGGCCCGCTGGCGTGGCGGGTTGGGGGGCCACATAGGCCTGGGAATGGCGGGTGCTCTTACGCGCCTCTGACACATGCTCGGGGGGGGGGGGGGGGGGTGATAACTTTCATCGGTCTGCCAAGCCCTGCGTGCCATAATGCAACCCGTGCATGTGTCTGATTATTTCACGCGCGGGCTGCCCACTTAACAGAAGCGTAATAACCACCACAATAACTATTAATAACGTTCAGTAATGCAGACACTTTAGGCCCCAGTGATCAACCCTCTCCCGGTTGCACCAGGCACGGGTGGCTCACGTGATGCCCGTGGCCTTATCTCATTTCGCTGGTTTTCTCTCAGGTTTTCGCGGCCATTTCCCCCCCCCACACACCTGGAAACATTGTGTCGCGCCCCCCCTCTCCCACATCTGAAGATCAAACGTGGAATCGGAGAATACGTGGGCTTGGCTTCCCATTTTTATTGGACATGCTCAAGGAGTGACCGTGTCATTTGTTTGACATAAAGCTAGTTTAAAAAAATAAAAAAAAAACTATCTCCTTGTCCTTCCTGAGGCCGCCAGATTTATGAAGCCAGCGCTTTATGAGCGCCTAAAACTCCGACAAGGAACTGATTGGCGAAAGGGAGAGTTTGCGGGGAGTCTGTTTCCGCTCCTTGGCTTCTCGGTACATTACGAAGGTCCAACTGCCCCGTATAATGTATATTTAAACCAGTGAGATCTTGTCACTCTCCAAAAAACATTTATACCTTATACATTATACAGGGGGCACCGCAGGCCTTCTTGCTGGAGAAAGCCGCTGGTGTTGGATGGTGCGTAATAAGTTACAGCTCTCCCTTAAGAGAATAAACCCCGGTGGATGAGGGCACTTTGGAGACATCTCGCTGGCTTAACAATACATTGTACAGGGCCAGTCAAGCGCTCTAATGACGTATAGTGAAGGAGCCAAAGCATGACTCTCCCTTTAGTGAATGAGCCACGGCGATTGAGGGGACCACGAAGACGTCTCACTGATTAACTAAACCGTATACAGGGCTGCTTCAGCAGCAAAACCCCACTGAGATTAGACTTTAATGTAAAGTGAATGAGCAGAACTGCTGTCGACTCTCCCTTTAGTAAATAAACCCCGGTGAAAAGGGGCACCTTTACCCTAGCCGGGTTTTGGTGAGCCTCGGTGTACCGGGGTCGTTCAGTTATAAGAAGCACAGCGTATTGTGAAGCTAAACCCAATGCGTTCTCTGTGTGAGAGCCGGTTTATATACAATATGTATATTAAAGAAGTTTATATTGGGTTTTTTTTCCTCCCCAGAGATACAGCTGCGAACATGCAGAACACAACCACAGACGATTCATCTCCAGACGCCACGGCAGTCTGCAAGAGTTCCGAAAACAATGAAGAAGATTCGCAGTCCAATAAAGACATCTTGGAAGTAATAGAGATGGAACAGTCTCCAGAGCAAGCCACCGCCGAACTAGAAGCCGCAATCGAAGTGGCTCCAACAGAACCGGAGCCCCCTCTCCCCGCTGAGTTTGAGAAGTACTGGAAGGCGGTCGTTGACAACCCCGACGATTTCCCCACATGGACATATTTTTTACAATACGTCGAACAGGAGGTTTGTGAGAATCTTTTACTCCTCAAGCTGTTTCCCCTGGGCTTGGAGAAGCAGGAACTCACTGGAGTCGCATGAATGCACGTCACATGACTCTGCTCTGTTCCTTCTTCCTGGGGGGGGCGCAGGACAAGTTCGCACAGAGTGTGAGCAACACAGAAGGAAGCAGCCTGGCCCCTGCGGAAGTCTTTGAATGAGAGATCTGCGGTTCACATAAGGGGATGGCTGAGGGTGGATGCGCAAGTATGCATGATTAAGGGAATGAGTATGAGTATATGAATGAGTAAGTGTGTGTGGGGTAAAATTGTATAGGGAGGCTGTAATCGCACTCCGATTATGCCCAGGTTCCAGCATGTACTGGCTGCTTGGTCATGATAGGATAGGTGAGCTACTACTTAATGTGTTGGTTTACTTTTGTATCCGCTCTTCCTGATTGCTTTTTATTTATTTATATATATATATTTAATATTTCTCTTTGCAGAATAACCTGAATGCTTCCCGGAGGGCATTTGACGCCTTCCTCGCTCGTTACCCTTATTGCTACGGATACTGGAAGAAATACGCAGACATCGAGAAAAAGAACGGGAACGTTATGGAAGCTGATGAGGTGGGTTGGTGTTATTTAGACATAATACCAGGAAGACTGGACCTTAGACAGTACCCCGAGACCTCTGCAGACCAGATGTAAGGTCATTGCGGCATATATATTTTTAAACAAAAACCTTTAACGCATTTGTCACGACCGGTGACATTCGTGGCTAATATCTCCTTTCTTTGTTGACAGGTACATTAAAACCTCCACAGTTTGTCAAGCTGTGCAGTGCAAGCTTCTGTATTTACACTGCAGCTTAACAAGTAGGGCAGGGTTTTTTTGTGTCACATATTTTATTTCCGAACTTGCTTTTCCATCCCGTGGAGTAGTATATATCATTTTCCTAGTTATATCTTGCTGCATGTTATTGCGTTTTTGGTCAGACGCTGTGATGGAGTATCTAATGGGTCTGTGCCCTATGGTCTGTACCCCAAAACCAGCCCTCAGCTCCTGCTAAGAATTCACCTTCGCATTGAAGATCAGGACCTGCAAGTGGAGCTCAGAACATAACCCATGTTCTATCCAACCTCCACTTCAATGGTAATGGCAGATTAAATGACATACCAAATATTTAGCATTTGTAAGGTTGACCGGATACAAACTTCTCTTAAAAATAGAAATCTATTTTAAATGTCATTCTCCGTCTATCTTTCTCTTTTTTTTTTTTTTGTTTTTTGTTTTTATTATACTGTCCGCTGTAGGTTTACAGGAGGGGAATTCAAGCCGTAACATTAAGCGTTGACCTCTGGATAAATTATCTCAATTTCTTAAAAGAAACTTTGGATCCTGCTGACCCAGAGACGGGGAACACGCTAAGAGGGTGAGTCTGTGTTTAGAGAGATGCTAAATGTTTAAAATGTCTTCATATTTGCAGTTTTATTATCCAGAAGAATAAGTGCGTCTACGAGATGCCCTACCGTTCGAAAGTTTGGGGTCACTTTTTTTTGGGCATGATAGGAGTGTGATTGCCAACAGCAAGAACAGTCCCATCATGCCTAGGTACCAGCATTTACAGGTTGCCTGGGTATGATAGGAATGTGATTGCTGTTAGCAATCACACTCCTATCATGCCAAGTCATATTGCTAATTTTTTTTTGTCCAATTGTGGTGTGTTACCTACTTTTTATAAAAATGTGAATCTTTATTATTATTTATAAAGGTGGGCGGTCATTTTCGGTTTTGGCTAAGTGAACCGTGAATGTTTTGGTCCAGAATTTTCATTTTGGTGCATCCCTGGAATAAATAGAACTATTTCATTTTTAATTATCCTGAATTTGCAGTCACAAAACTTTCTAGGCCCAGAAATCAGTGAGAGGAGAAGTAAAGGTTTTGTGTCATTTACTTTATTTTAATCTGCATATTTTATTAAAGGCCATATTTTCTCACAGTGAAAAATGAATGCGGCCCTCGCACCTATACAATTCTGATGAAGTGGCCAACTGCAGAAAAAACTTGGGCGCTCCTGGCCTATAGTGTCCCATACAGCCCCGCCAAAAACAGAATAATTAAATTACTTTAACAAATAGGGGAAAATAAATGACTTACCTTTAGGAGAGGCTGCAGCTACAGGGCACTGTCCCCTGTTTTTGTGCCACTTGAAGCAGATAATCAGTGGCACATAAGCACCCCTGTTGAAATTAAAGAGCCTACAGGCGTCTCCTGCGCGAGCGAGCGCGTTTTGTAACTTAACATGTCCCCTTCTCGGAATATCCAATTATCTTGCCGTTTTTATCTTGCCAGACCAAAAACAAATGAGGGTTCAGGCAGCTTTGGTATTTGTCGTGATTCGGAACGTGTTCTTGGTTCTACATTTCATGCGGTGAATCTTTCTCCGGTGTATTGCGATGCTAACCTCCTATCCCTGTTGTCTCTCTTCCAGAACGTTTGAGCACGGTGTCATGTCGGCAGGATTAGACTTTCGGTCGGACAGATTATGGGAAATGTATATAAACTGGGAGACGGAGCAGGGAAACCAGAGTGCGGTCACATCCATATACAGCCGTCTTATTAGCATTCCAATGCAGCTCTATAGCTGCCATTTCCAAAAGTAAGTAGGGCGGCCGAAATGACAAATATAGCCAGTGACCTTTATTTTGTTTTTGAGTGATTATTTTACTTTTCTTTTTGCTTTGAGTGAAGTGGCTGCGCATATGTCAGAGTATTCTCCATTGGCAACACCCCCCCGCCCCCCGCCCCCCCATTTCAAAACCAATGAATCTGTAGTAGACACAAGTGTCATGAATTTAAATGTACAAGAAGCTTTGGAAAATGCTTTAAAGGCTCCTTTTCCGCTCGTTGCATCTAGTGTCTTCCCATCGGTGCCTAACATACGTAAATGAGTTTGTGAACATATGCAGCGAACCATCTGGAGATGGCTTTTTTACCCCTTTAACAATTTCTTGTTCCTTGGCTTGTCCTTTGTTTGCTATATCTATCTACCTTATAGTCCTATCAGCCATAAGAACACTTCACATGTGTCCCAAGCCCTCAAGCAAAACCTTTTCGTATTGAATACTTTGGCATTTAAGGCGTTTTTTTTCCTCAAAGGGTTTTTGACAAACTAGCAGTTTACAGATTTAGGTAAATCCCGAGGGCTGTGTGTGAGTATTTATATTTGCTTGTGTATGTGTGTATATATACATGTGTATATATGTATTTGTATATATGTATAATATATGTGTGTGTATATAGATATACATATAGATATACAAATAGATATACAATTATACTTTGCCTCTGGTTTAAGAGCGTATTGCTGTGTGGGATTCGTTCCCATCCAGAGGGGCACTTTAAAAATCCTGGGGGGGGGGGCAGAGACCAAAATGGTAGCTACTATCAGAGCCAATAGATGCTTCATTTATTAAAGTGATGATGTTCATAAAAAGCAAGTGGGAAAGTTGTAAATGTAGGGTCAGTCACCATGGAAACCATGGTCGTTATCGCCGTCAGGTGCGACAATCCCAAAGCCATCCACTCGCAGACCGTTGTATCGTTTATATCTGTCGGTTCCGTTACAAGGAGGGAGAGTGCGAGCCTCTTCGTTTTTTTTTCAGCGGGTAATGTGTCTTTTTACAGGTTCTGTATCTTTCTATAAAGGTGCTAGAGCTGCCGTGTCTCCAGGCTGCAAACGATCTAACAATGCGCTCCGCTGTCCTTTAACAGATTAATTATCGTACCGTGCAGAATGTACATTTTCATGGGGGGTGAAGGAGAGTTTCCCCCTGGACATGAATAATAGTAGGTTGTATAACCTTCCTCCTCTATTCCAATAAGTATACCTGTGGTGCTTGCAGTGTTCTCAATGACTCTCTCTCCTGTCCAGGTTTAAAGACCACATACAGGGCCACCTGCCGAGAGACTTCTTAACACCCGAGAAATTTATCGAGCTGCGGAAGGAGCTGGCCACCATGAACGAGCATCGCGGCTCTGCTGACGATATTCCATCCGGCCTGGAGGAGATCGCCGACCCCGCAAAGGTGAGCGGTACCCGGCGGGCTTAAGGTTCATTTTTATTTTGGGATATTTCAAGCAAATTAAGTAGTGCGTGCTACAAAGTGTCAAGATGCTTGATTTTATATACTCCTCAACTCGCTGGCTATTTTCTGCTCTGTGTGTCATATCTGAATCTACGCTGTTCCTGGGACGTATGCGTATGGCCGGAGAGAGATCATCATGGAGGTTTACGCCTGTCGACCAGCGTCTGCTTTTATTTTTATTGCCTCTATTCCCAAACATCCCCCCCGGTTGGATTTTCTAATGTTTTTTAGATGCACTATTATAATTTTAAAAGTATACATTTGTAACTGGATTTAACTTTTTTTTTTTTGTAGCGTACTACTGAAGTCGAGAACATGCGCCATCGCATCATCGAAGTTCACCAAGAGATATTTAACCTCACTGAACACGAAGTGAACAAAAGGTGGACTTTTGAAGAAGGGGTACGTTTCCTTCGCTTATTTGGCTTCACATGTGGTGCGATAGAATTTCTTTTCACTATTTTGCAGGAAATTGTGCAAGTCTGGGTGGGAGTATTTTTAAAATACCGATAGGTGGCGTCCCTGGGTTAGTAAAAGGGATTTTGCTTTACTCAGATCGCTCACGAATATCTTTCTAGGATTCTGCTAGAAATTACTTGTTTTTTTTTTCCCGTTCCAATAGATAAAGCGACCTTACTTTCACGTCAAGCCATTGGAGAAAGCTCAGCTGAAAAACTGGAAGGATTATTTGGATTTTGAGATTGAGAACGGGACTCACGAGCGCATAGTCATCCTCTTCGAGAGATGTTTAATTGCCTGCGCACACTACGAAGAGTTTTGGATCAAGGTAAGGCATCGCTTTCCACAGCGCAGAGGTCTATATTTATACACGGCTGTCACACCTGTGGAAGTTTAATATATTCTCTTCTGTTTCCTATTACCGTTACACTTTTTTCTTTTCTTTTTTTTTGTGTTTTTTTTTTCTTTTTTGTTTTATCTATAACTATATCTGTTGCATTAGGGGATGGTCTGCTTGCAACCTGATTTGGCAGCTGCATATTCCAACAGCGTTTCCTCTCTTCGTCCTTCCTTACAGAATCTAGTCTAATGGTTCAATAAAGGTGCTGATCGGGTTTAAAACAAGAATTTTTATTGTTCACAAATACGCATTTTTTTTTAGTCCCTTTGCATGCGCTCAAATAATAACGCGGCATGTTCTTCTATGTCTAGTATGCAAAGTACATGGAGAAGCACAGCATCGAAGGCGTAAGGCATGTCTACAACAAGGCCTGCAATGTCCACCTGCTGAAGAAACCTATGGCTCATCTACTGTGGGCTGCGTTCGAGGAACAATACGGTAGGAATGTTGTCTGTACCTTTTCTATATATTTTTGTATGGCTATTTTAGGTGTGTATAACTTTGAGCGTATTTCTGTTTCAGATAACGTAGAGGAAGCCAGGCGCATATTGAAAACCTTGGAGGAGTCCGTAGAGGGCCTGGCCATGGTCCGTTTGCGAAGGGTCAACCTAGAGAGGCGACACGGAAACATTAAGGAAGCGGAGGATCTGCTGACCCAGGCCATGAACGGCGCGAAAACCAACAGCGAATTTACCTTCTACGCAATTAAGCTTGCGCGCCACTTTTTCAAAGTGCAAAAAAATGTGACCCAAGCCAGGAAAGTGCTGTCTGATGCCATCGAGAAAGACAAGGTAAATGCTTAAGGGAGCGTTACGTGGCTTAGCCCAATTCTGTAGGCGCTGGCTCGGTTATAGGCAACCGTGATGATTTTATACGACGTCTGTATGTTATTTCACTGTTACTGCGTGTAGACAGCAGTCCCTCTAAGCTGACGTTGCCTTTTAACGAATACTCATGTCTCCTAATTTTATTTTCCGTTAGTCATTTGTTTTTTTCCCCCCTCTTTGTCCCGTTATCTACATAGGACAATGCGAAGTTATACCTCAACATGCTGGAAATGGAATATAACGGAGACCTCAAACAGAACGAAGCCAACATCTTGGCGGCTTTTGACAAAGCAATAAAAAGCTCGATGCCGATAGCAACAAGAATAAAGTTTTCACAGCGTAAAGTGGAGTTCCTCGAAGACTTTGGCTCTGATGTCACCAAGTAGGTTTGGCAGAAGTATTTTACATGGTCCTCTTCTGACTGGAAATACAGACCCTAAAATGTATCAACGAAGCTTAAACATTACCCATATTTATATGCCCCTTGCTGTTCTTTTTTTCAGATTGTTGAATACGTATGATGATCACCAGAAGCTTTTGAAAGAGCAAGAGATCAAGAGGAAAGCTGAAAATGGGTACGTCTTTCTGCGTTGTCTGAATTAACAAATATACACAGATAGCATATGGGATGCATCGAAAGTACATGGCGCTGGGTAAAATCTTTCATGGTATCAGACAGGGCATGTCTAGCAATGGGGTGGCAATTTGGGTAAAAACATACTCCCCTCACACCCAGGAATGCCTATTAAAGTGCTTACATATACGTTAATTGCCTGTGAAAAGAGAGCGCTCGGCAGAAAAAAAATGTTTCTGTTAAATTCAATTGGACCCCTTGGAAATCTCAAATGAGCAAGTGCTGGATATGCTGCGCATGTGCGCTGGTAGACAGGAGAATGCATTTGGCCAAACTTATCTCCTGCGTGCCAAGGACGTCGGGGAAACGCTGCACAGACATACAAGTCCTGTTAAACGTAATGTGTGCCGCCTGCGTCTTACACGTCTACGCGATTCAGCCGTTAAAAAAATATTATCCGTGATTTTGTTTTTGTTTTATTTCTTTCCTTTACTAAATTTTTGGACGATCCTCTTTGTTTGCAGCTTAGAACAGCCCGATGCAAAGAGGCTACACACAGAAGAGGCCGCTAATTCTCAGATGATTTCTCAAGCTGCCGCTGCCAATCCTGGCGCTTACAACTATGGGAATTGGTACCAGGTACGGTCGCGCTGCGCTCCGTGCTTGCATTGCTAGCAGATACTGCCCTTGCTGCGATACCCCTATATATGTACCTTGCTATACATTGCCCCGTGTGTTGGCGTCGGACTAGAATGTCCATATAAATGCAGCCATGTTGATGATTCCCTGAACATTCTATTGTGGGATGTTCATTCAGCTTCCAGACGTCATGCAGGACTGGGGCAATAGTTACACTGTTTATCTGGAGAAACATGAACATGGTAGACTCCTTTTGAGCAGGGCCCTCCTCACCTGTTGTTTCTGTAAATCATATTATGTTACATACTAATGTCCTGCCTACTCATTGTACGGCGCTACGGAATTTGATAGCGCTATATAAAAGAATAAATAACTAGACATGAACCATAAATCCACGTAGCAGTAAAATCATAGTAACGCCTTTTATTTCTTTTTCTTTCCGCAGTACAACTACCCAAACACCTGGAATTACGGACAATATTACAATCACCCTCCGACATGAGCCGGTACCGCGTAACACCAGTATTAATAATTTTACGGCTGTGGGGTGTTTACAAAGGCAAATTCTTAATAAAAAAAAAACAAAAACAAAGGAACTTTGTCGTTTTCCCGGTTTTGGTGGAAAACGTATCTTATTTGCAAAGCGTGTACTCGGTAAAGCACAGGCCACATCGTTTTTTCTACTTGAAAATGCTTTTTCTTTTTCCTGGAATCCATGGAATAAAAGAAGCAGATTAGAGTTTTGTTCGTTGCTTCTAGTCTAACTTTTTTTTTTTTTTGTTCCCCCCAAATACCCCTCCCCCCCCAGTAGTTTAAAACTTTATATTTTTTATTAATGTTAAAATTCAGTCCGACTTACAATCTCCACTTGAGGTCTGTTCAGGGCAAATATATAGAATTTTTTTTTTGTTTGTTTATAACTAACAAATGGCTCAAAAGGGAATTGTAGGCATCGGACTGGCAGAAAGGGTTAAGAGTTATAACCTTTTAAGCAAGTTCTGGATTTGTGGAAATGCTTCTCTTGTTCCTCTGTACTTTTGTTTAATTAAGAAAAATTTTATGCTCCATCTTCCCTTTTTTGATAAAATCTATTTTGAAGTGAATCGTTTCCCCTGCTAGCGCTTTCAGCGATTCGATTAGTTCTAGGAACGTGTAGCCGCATTGGACGTTTCGATGGAAAACCCGAAATTTAAAGTATGTTTTCTGCCTTCCTCTAAAGATCCGTTTATAGTGGGAATCATTCATAAAGGATTTTGTACAAATGTTCTGTTCAAACACATTCTTACATGTGTCTTGTTTCATAGAGGTGCCAATTTGTAAAATAAATGCTGTTTTTCATTGCCGTGTTCCTTAAATAAAGTCTTCCAGGTGGCTGGATTTGCAACGGCCTCCCTGTTTTCATTTTATTTTGTCTCGGCCGTATAAAGTATCTACTAGCGGGAACAGCCGTCGTGATGCCCTCGCGCCGGCGTTTATATGGCTGTTTGCGGTCACTGGGCGGTTTTCATGGGGAAACAAGGACATTTCTGTATGTAACATAATTGCTAAAAGGTTTTCTAACCATCAATTAGCCTTTTAAACTTGGAGCACAGGAGTGATAAAGGGCCATTGGAGCACAGGCGTGATGGGAGTGATAAAGGGCCATTGGAACACAGGCGTGATGGGAGTGATAATGGCGCCATTGGAACACAGGCGTGATGGGAGTGATAAAGGGCCATTGGAACACAGGAGTGATGGGAGTGATAATGGCGCCATTGGAACCCAGGAGTGATGGGAGTGATAAAGGGCCATTGGAAAACAGGCGTGATGGGAGTGATAAAGGGCCATTGGAAAACAGGCGTGATGGGAGTGATAAAGGGCCATTGGAGCACAGGCATGATGGGAGTGATAAAGGGCCATTGGAACCCGGGAGTGATGGGAGTGATAAAAGGGCCATTGGAGCACAGGCGTGATGGGAGTGATAAAGGGCCATTGGAACACAGGAGTGATGGGAGTGATAAAGGGCCTCTGTACGCCTAAGAAGAGATTCTGTTAATTTTCATTCAAAATCAAAATTGCTGAGTGAAGCAGATCACTGACACAACAGAGGAAAGATAAGCTCGTGTTGTGTACGCGAATCACTCACTGGAGCTCGTGAACAACTATTAATGTGAGATAACAGAAGAAAATTAGAGCTGAAGTCCCCCGATGGAGTAGCTGAGACGCTGGTATTTGCTTGACCTTTTAATATATGTGTCTGTATGCAAGTGATTCCCTTTTAGGTAAAACAAAAACCTGTAGCTTGTCAAGAAAAAAAAAGTTGAGCCACAAAAGGCTCTACTCCTTCAGCTTATACTCCACCGCGTCTTTAACAGCCAAAGACCTCAGGGTTTGTAGAAAAAAGTGACTTAAATGCAGTTTGTAGAGCGGTCTTTCACTATTTCTGGATGTAGAACAAGTCGCGAGGGGCTGGCCCACGGTGACCGTTTGGACAGCCGTGCGGTGCGGGAATTCCAGCACGTTCAAAACTCAACATGCTGGACCCTCGCTTTATGAAAATGACCTGGACTGCAATTTTATATATTATCCTGCAGAGGTAAAATTGCGATATTTTGTGTTTTCCCGCCTTTATGCGTATCGAGAATTATACATATAAGTGTGTGTTGTGTTATTGGCCATCGTTGGATGTGTGAGGAGACTAGTGCGATACTGTCTGCGTAATCCCTGCCGTTGTGTTGTTAATCCTTTCCTGTGTGTGTAATTTACCCCTCCCGTCTATACAAACTCTACCCAGTCCCAATAAAGAGTGTTCTCTTGCATCGCCCATAGGAACACCATTACTCAGAGAGCCGGAGCGGCTACGCATCTTTTTGCCGGCTTTCACTACAAGAAAGGGGTACCCGCCAAATACCCCCCCCCATTACCATTACCGATTTTGGAATATCTAGATGCGTTGAAATAAAAACTTTCCAAGCAGCGTAAAGGTCTGTTCATCCTCTTTAATGCTTGAGAATAACGAAACGCAGCAAGATGCTAAACCCTCGGCTATGAGTATGGAAGGGAGTGCGCGTTATTAAAGGTGCTGTTCTACTCTCTTATTTTTTAATCAAATTAAACATTTCTTCTTCCCAATGACTTCCTGGCCCAAATTTAATCATTTAATTTCTCGTCTAAATTCATTTCCTCAACAAATCCTTTGGTCCAATATAAAACCGCGGCACGCGCCATTGGAAGTTTTGTTGCCGCAGCAACGTTTTAAGAAAGTAAAACGATAAAAATAATGCAACCGCGAGCATAATTAAGGGTAGAACAGCACATTTAAGAAAGGTATAGGTGAAGGAAGGTTCAGAATGTACATCGATAAGCCAATCGCCACTTTAACTAAGTGATCCGTTGATGTTGGATAACATGGCGCACACGGCCCAGATCTGGTTGGCTACCCCTCCCAAGTTCATCTGCAAGGCTTTATCGAAAAGGCGGTACTGCCTGACCCGCTCGATGTCCTGATCTACGCACATTCTTAAACGAGCGAGGGCATTGATCTCTTTGTCCAGCCCCGGGCAGCCTTCGAAGTATTTCTCCGAGCCTTGCATGGATACGACCACCTCCTCGCCGGTGTACTGCGCTACCTTTACGGTTTCATCGAGCGTGGGGCTCCCTTCCACAGTTGCAGCCTCTATGATACGATGGTGGCCATGTCTTTCCAGGACCTCTTGTACGTCTACAGAACGCGCCGCAACGTCGTCCTCTTTCTTCGGTGGAACGGCCATCTCGACGTAATCGTCCTCTTCTGCCGACTGCTCTAACTCTACGATGGCATCTTCTAAGCCAGTTGACGTGACGACCAACGTGTCCTCGTCGACAGACGGAGCCAAGAGAATCATGGCATTGTGCCTTTCCGGCGATCGGCTTAACACGACTCTCGCCTCGTTACATTCTTCAGAGGAGGCGGACGTCGTGATGATCGGAAGTATCTCCAGGTTCGCCCCGACGGACTCCACCAGGTCCTGTATCTGGAAGTCTCTGTCGGTGATAACCAAGTCGTCTTGTTCCAACAAATCTAAGATTCCGCAGGACCTGGTGATGTCTCTCTTTGAAGCACAACCGGAATACAAGGGGCTTATAAAAATAACCGCTCCGTGGGGAGCTATGCCCAACAACCCCTTATACGTAGCTTGGTTGTGGTAATAGCTGTATAACGATGAAGTCGCACTCTGGGAGTCGCTTGTCTCGACTTTCACCTCTGCGCAGTGCAGCGTAACCCTGGCTCGGGGATAAGAGTCCTTTAAGCAATCCGGCACGTCTTGGCTTCCGTTGTCCCGGCTGCGCCAGAGCGGTACTTCCCCGAGGACAAGGTATAAATAGTTGGTCCAAGTGATGATAATGTTCAAGACTCTGGTTTCGGAGATGTTAAACCTCACGGCGAGATCCTGGTCGAAGAATCCTTGACGGACTTTGCACAGGAACAAGAAGAACTGGTCGATAAGAGGCAGGGGCTCTTCTTGGGAAACCGAATCCCGGAGGACACTTACGGCCCCTTCCTGCTGGCACTGCCTCCACTTCGCCATGTTGTACTCCGTTTGAGTCAGCGTTGAAAAGACGTCCTTTAAAGTGGCGGAATCCCGAAATCCGGTGTAAAAGTGGATGAGGCTCGCGTCGCCGGAGAAACGTTCCAAGAAGAAGAGGCTTCTCTCCAGAGAGGCGCTGCGTTGCTGTAGCCTCGCTATTTCTTCCCTGGCCGCTTGAAGCATTTCGGCATCCGTCATCGGGGGGAGGTCGTAGCAGTGGTCGAGAATGGAGGCCGTCATCTCCCCCGGGAGGGGTGCTTTGGGTTTCTGGGGTTGGACTTGGGACGGCAAAATGGGCTGAAGGGTCTTTTTGCTGATGGTTTTGCTGGGGAATAAAAAAAACACAAAAACACATTTTAACATATCTGGCAATCGAGCTGATGGAGGCATAAAAAAAAAAAATAAAAACAACATTTACTTAACATTCTTTTCTTCACAAGTATCTTCTCACTACGGACATGACTGAGTATTTGTTCTTAAGGCTCTCAGTTCACTATTTATTATGAAGTGAAGGTTACCCTGGAGCAAAGGGCCTGCATAATGTATAATTCAAAGGGTGATCTCGCTGCTTTAACTATACATTATACAGGGCCAGATAATCTCTCCCTGCAGCAGAAGCTCACCAGGGTTTGGCCTTCGTAACGTATAGTGAAGTCAAGGAGCTGAAACAGACTCTCCCGCAAACTCTTCCTTTAGTGAATAAACATAACCATCTATGGTTTGTCAACATTTTTTACACAACATACGGCAGTATTCTGAGATAAGCCTAGCTGTTGGGAGAATTTAGATCTGGGCGTTGTGAATTGTGAGCACCGACTTGCAGTGGTACCAGCTAAACGATCAAGAGTTTGGGGTCACTGAGCTGTTTTCATGGAAAACAAGGGATTTCTGGCTGTAATATAATTTGGAAAAAGGGTTTCTAATCATCAATTAGCCTTTAAAACTTAAACTTGGATCAATGTGCCATTGGAACCCAGGAGTGATGGGAGTGATAAAGGGCCATTGGAACCCAGGAGTGCTGGGAGTGATAAAGGGCCACTGGAACACAGGAGTGATGGGAGTGATAAAGGGCCATTGGAACCCAGGAGTGATGGGAGTGATAAAAAGCCATTGGAACCCAGGAGTGATGCGAGTGATAAAGGGCCATTGGGACACAGGAGTGGTGGGAGTGATAAGGGCCATTGGGACACAGGAGAGATGGGAGTGATAAAGGGCTCTGTATTTCAACGAACAAAACATTTTACTCCCATCATCATATAATATATACCAGATTCCCTAATGAGGACCTTTCTGATACTATTTGCACCAGTGAAGCAAGAGAGCTGTTAATGAAGAAGGAAGTAGATGAAGAGTAAAGTTTTTATCCGCATCATATGGGCAGCGAGAACTCCTAGGAAACGCGTTTCGCTCTTTGTCCGGCTCCTCCAGGTGTTGTACGTTTTACAGCAGTGATGGCCGTCTCCAGGCTGTGCTGGTAACACCACGAAACCCACACATTTAGCCAAAAAAAATTGTGAATAAAACCAGTTACCCGGGCGTTCTTTTTGGAGGCGGAGTCTGCTGATCAGTCTGCTCGTCTGTGGACCACTGAAAGATGCACGGCACGCTGGTGGGCTTCAGATTCCTCTTCCCTGTTAACGACCTGACGAAATCCGACGGCGGGAAGTGTTTGGAACAGACGCGCGTGCAGCTGGACACCTGAAACGGACACAAGGGGAAAAAAAAAAACGGCTTCATATTTGGATTCTAATTTCTATTATTAACACTGGTTTATATATCTCCATATAGTACAACGGGTATATGGGACATAACAAGTAGCGCATCACATAAAAATTTGGAAAGAAAAAAGGCGAGGGGGGCCCTGCTCCGAAGAGCTTACACTCTAAGATCAGCTTACCTTGAAAGTGGGTCCAGGCTCTCGCCGGATCCGATTCAGCCAATCCCTGTGTCTCTTCGGCTCCGCGTGAAACGCTGGTATTCTGTGGAAGGAGATCTTCTTATCCACATTGTAACGGGAATCGCTGTTACAAAACGGGACGCAGCAGTGGTACGCAGCCATGGGGTGGTCTCCGGTACTCCTAGAACATGCCTGAAGACAAGATAGAAATATATATATTATGTTTCCCCCCCACACATATATATATATATATATATATATATATATATATACACACACACACACACATTTTATATATATATATATATATATATATAAACATTATCTGTCATATAAAATAAGGGCTGATCAGAGTTACTTGTGTTACCAGGAACTGCCCTGCTGCTAATGGGATCCCCGGGATGCTCGGGTACCAAGTGATGCGGCTCTGACCAATCACCCGGCTCACTTAGCCATTTCCGATAAGCGACTGGGCATACAGGAACTGTTGCTACTTGATGTCGGGGAGCCACAGGGGCCCTCACTGCAACGCCGGGGCCCCTCTCACCAGGAAGCTCGGAAACTTACGGGTCTGTACGCACCACCAGCAGGCACACTGCACTGCGCATGCTCGTGAGCAGGGACACTTCCGATAACAGTACTCGCAACACAGGCGGGCGAACGAAGATGACGTCGTGCACGCTGACAACGGATTCCTGATAGCTTCGGCCTTCTTTCCGCACACTGCGCATGCCTTCAGTTGAATGGTTTAAAGCAATAGAGACATAAGTAAACCGAGCTCCCTAAACCTGTCATTTATATTGTAAAATGAGTGGATTGTTTTCTGAGTTATGCTCATATGCTTTATATTTCTATTTTTTTTTTTTTTTTACGGATTTGTTGGTAAATTATCATGGGCTGGTGTTACATTGTGTGGTTGAACTTGTCATACATAATACACGCCTGTATAACGGGCTTTGAATCGCATTCCCACGGTAAAGAACGCATAGGCCAATGGTATATATAAAAAAAAAAAAACGTTAAGTACTTGTCTTGATGCCAGAGCCGTCGAGAGACCTATCTTAATGAGACAGCAGATTTCTTGTAAATGCGTGGACTATAAAACCATTGCCACCACTGTAGGCGCTGTGGACTTCAACTCCCATCATGCTTTGAGGGACAATGCTGCCGTTATATTTGCTTAACGCATATACAGTGTCCCTTTAAATTTGGCGCTGCTGCAGATGCGTTAATACAGGGGCGTCCAACCTGCGGCCCTCCAGCTGCCGCAGGACTACATCTCCCATAATGCTCATTCAGCTAAGGGGCTGGCTGAGGAGGATGGGAGAGGTACTCCTGCAGCAGCTGGAGGGACGCAGGTTGGACGCCCCTGCATTAATATAATAATATAATAGACATGGATCTGCTAGAAAAAACAAACTGTCCCTGTTACCTTATGGCTCCCAACAAGCACGGCCGCCATGGCCGGACTATATTAGATCACATCTCCTTCATGATAGATAATAGATTTGGCATCAGCAATAGCTTCGATAACACATACTATGCAACGTAGTCGGTCACTATTGGCTTCTTTCTTTTAAGAAAAATAGAATAAAAAAACAACCTGTTATATCCAGGGACTGATGTTGGCATCAAAAGTTTCCAGAAAATTCCCAAACCAAAAAGAGATCTAAATAGTAACATAGTCATTTAGATTGGGGAGAAAAAAGACCCAAGGCCATCAAGTTTACTGATCCTTCCGGCTTCTGATCCAAAAGGCAATAAGGCGAAAAATCCTTGCGAGTCCAAGGCGATCAGACTTCTCCTTGGATCGAGAAGCTCTAAAATCTGAATGTTTATTCTATCATTTGTACCCCTGTATGTTCTGCTTTTACCCTTTTTGGCAGCATCCGTTGTATCTGATTGAACCTCGTCTCTCGGCGGTGGATTTCGTGCCTTTACTGCCCTCACTGTAAAGAATCCCTTCGTTTCCTGTGAATGAAATCTCTGCTCTTCCCGTCTCGCAGGACGACCTCTCGTTCTTTGTACATTTCCGTTAACGAACGAGTCACTGGAGAGCTCACATTTATAATATCCCCTCTAAGACGCTGTTTTTCTACCGTGTATAGATGCACCTTTTTTTTTAGTCTCTGTTCTAATCTCATGTTTGAATTTTGCAGCGAAAGAAACATTCGAAATTAGCCGGATATATAAGTGGGATGTATCATGCCCTTAATAGAAGGATCTGTAACGGTTGGTAATTCCGTTTACACGTATCATGTGATAAGCACAATATTACACTTACGCACATCCCTCCCCGTTAGGCATTACGAGAGAGAAAACAAATTGAAATATGGTGTTTTCATCCTTCTGACCCCCACACAGTGAACGTTAAAGGGACGCTCCAGGTTGATGTCTTGTTTTATTTACATTAAATGGTTTTTGGCAAAAACATAAGGAAATAAAGCCCTGTTACATTCACCCTGGGTAAACTTTTTCCGTGCGTCTCCATTAGTCTATATCCACCAGCTCCACCTCAAAAAACAGTTTCGCATTAGGAGGGATTCTGGGAACCGCAGTCAAGGAAGACAACATTTTGAATTGGCACCGTCCCGCCTAATGGACAGCTGGCACCGCTCCGCATGGTGAGCAGCTGGCACCGTTCCGCATGGTGAACAGCTGCATGATAGGTCACCTGTCCAGAGCTCGCCAAGACACCCTAGCTTCCAAAAAGGAATGGAATATATAATTGGGCAGAAGTAATGATCCGAGGTAGGTCAAGTAGGCTGCCCTAAGTGGCAAATTAAACTAGCGTGTCTTTGAGGACAACAGAAGAACCCATAACCATTGTAAAGGATACTTGGCATCTGGCAAGCCTTTTTTACCATAGGCCCATTCTGGTTGGATTTCAAGCTTGGCTTTCTCACCCTTGGTCATTGTGAGAAGAGCTTCATCCCACTGGACGGAAGTAAAAAAAAAAAAAATAATTAATAAATCGCACAACTAGTCCAAAGTTAGAGCTCTCAGTCCCTTAGTCTGCCTCCAAGACATATATATACACACACACACATATTTTTTTTAACACTTACCCCTCTGATCACTTTCCCAACACCGACTTTAAAACTTAGAGGTTTAGCAGCCTTTTTCTTCTTTGCACCTGTCAATAATAATTAAATCTGGTATATAAAAAAAAAAAAACAAACACATTTGCGCAAAGAAAGCATTTACCGCCGCGAGCTCCGTCACAACCCCATAAAACACTGTCTGGTGGTAGCAGCCCATGGCCAGTCAGCGAGAGACATGCGGATGTTACCCACGGATCCGGCTACATTCATAGCAGCTAGCCGGGGCTCTACAAAAGCTGTTAAACAAGATCAAATTCTGTATGTCTCACTGGTCTGGACGTTCGAGTCGAACACGGTCCCATCCTCCAGGGTCCCCGTGTACCAGCAGTGAACGGTGTCTCCTTTCTTTGGGAAATTAACCTTGTCTCCTTTCTTCAGGATAGATTTGGTATATTTGGGAGGTCCCTGAGGAGCAGACACAAGACAATAATGTGGATTATTGTGGCTGGTCGATCATTCCTGAGGTTACAGTTTTTGGAGTCCAGGTACGCGCTGTATTTTTGGTGCAAAACGTCAACGTTCCTACCTCATCAACCACCTCTTCTGGCTTTGCGTCCTTGGCTTTGTCCACATTCTCTTTAAGATCTTTCTCGTCTTTTGCAGACACAGCCCCCCCATCGGTGCCTTTGAATCGCTGTGAGAAAACATGGAAAAAACACGGAAGCGTAAGTTACTCCTTCATATTATCCTCGTGAGACCCTCACCGTTGGCTGCGCATGCCGAGGTCCGTTCTAAGGCCCATACTACCATTATATATCCCTGTAACTGCGCACAGCACTGGGCAAGCAGTCAAACCACGGCCAAGACAAGCCTTACACAGAACCAGTCATGAAGGATAGGGTTAAAACCTTTGCCCGTTGTACGTCGATGATCGGAGATGGCATACAAACCTTAGTCTGAAAAAGCTTATTATAAACAGCGACTAGATGGTCTTTCTTAGCGGTTTTGGCTACGTTTTTTATGTTTCCGAGCAACTTGTTTTCTGAAAGAAACTAAGAATTTAGAAATGTCAGTTTCCGTACATGCCAATAACTGAACAAGAAAAAAAAACAGCAAATTTTTTTTTAAAGTTTTGAACGATCGAGATATGTGGAACAGATTTCTGTTATTAATAAAACAACCTATAGATTCTGGGATTTAGCCCCCTTTCTCCCGATTCACGTATACAGAACGATTTTGATTTGTTATGACAGGGTCACTGTTTTTATGTAAAACAAGAACGTTTCTGGCTGTAACATAATCACAAAAGGGTTTCTGACCATCAGTTAGTCTTTTAAACTTGAACTTGGATCAGCGAACACAACGTACCCTTGGAACCCGGGAGTGATAAAGGGCCATTGGAACCCAGGAGTGATGGGAGTGATAAAGGGCCATTGGGACACAGGAGTGATGGGAGTGATAAAGGGCCATTGGAACACAGGAGTGATGGGAGTGATAATGGGGCCATTGGAACACAGGAGTGATGTGAGTGATATAGGGCCATTGGAACACAGGAGTGATGGGAGTGATAAAGGGCCATTGGAGCACAGGAGTGATAATGGGGCCATTGGAACACAGGAGTGATGGGAGTGATAAAGGGCCATTGGCACACAGGAGTGATGGGAGTGATAAAGGGCCATTGGAACACAGGAGTGATGGGAGTGATAAAGGGCCATTGGAACACAGGAGTGATGGGAGTGATATAGGGCCATTGGAGCACAGGAGTGATGGGAGTGATAATGGGGCCATTGGAACACAGGAGTGATGGGAGTGATAAAGGGCCATTGGAACACAGGAGTGATGGGAGTGATATAGGGCCATTGGAGCACAGTGTGATGGGAGTGATAATGGGGCCATTGGAACACAGGAGTGATGGGAGTGATAAAGGGCCATTGGCACACAGGAGTGATGGGAGTGATAAAGGGCCATTGTGGGTACTGCTGTAATCCTTGTAATTAATTTGTTTATGAAGCACAAGCTTCTCTTTACCCCACTTTTTCGGGTATTCAATATACAATCCAATGGTTAATTGTTAAGGAGATTTATGATATGGGGTTAAAGGGATAAGTGATCAGGGTCCCCTCCCCAATAAACCAGTTACCCCTGAACAACCATGTGCAGCCAGGGCCACCCCACGTGTCCCCACGGCCTTCAGCCCACGGACACACGGAGGCCCGGGGAACAGGGCTGTACCGATTCAGAGGCATTATCCTGCAGGAACTTAATGATGTCTTTCTTGGGCAGATCATCGCTTTGAAGCTGCTCATCACTCCATTCCCGGACAGGCCCACTGGAAGCAGCCATGATGTCTAACTTTTTTTTTTTTTTCCTTTCCCGCAAAGAGAAAACTTTATTACCCCCAAAACATGACAGCTATACAAGACAATGGGACTCACATGGGATCACGTGACTGACCCGGCTGCGACATCTTTGAACAGGGCTCGGGGTAATTCTCACCCTCCTCACTGCATTTCCACACGATTAGACTCTGAATACACAATAGTTTTTTTTATCATTACATGGACTTACTACTGGCCGAGTTCTACCGAAACACCCAGGGGCCTTAAACGTCCTGTCTGGTAGGTTGCTCTTTCATGCGGGTCAAGCTGGAACGCATGGTCGCTCCAGGAAGTAACGTGTATTGAGAGCGCACTTTTCAAGACCAGGGTTGGCAGGAGATTTCCTCATGAGCTTCTGGTTATGGTTAGTGTGGACTGGATGGACAGTCCAGAGAGATGTAAAGTGACCCTGGGATGAACGGGAAACAGAAGACCCTCTTCCAGACCTGGGGCTCCAGCCTCCCTTCTGACAGCAGGTTACCCAAAGGGTCCAAGAGTAAGAAGGGGACAGCTGCCGGCGATAAGAGGGGGAAACCCAAAGCAGGAGGGTATGGGGGGCTGGCTAATTGGGCCCCTACATCTTCCAGACAGCCCGCTCCCCCTCCGCCACCTCTGTGTGAGGAAGAGGATGATGATGATGATGTGCTTCTGGTAGCGGTATATGAGGCTGAGAAAAGCTTAAATCAAACTGCGAGCAGCGAACCAAGATCTTCAGACCCATCCTGGAGCAACGGTCAAGACGCTAATAGAACCCAACGTAGGACCTCGGATCAGAACCGATGTGTATCACCTGCCCACGAGCGAATTCTGCCTGGAGATGCACGCCAATCCTCGGAAAAACATGGGCACGATGCCACCGACGCATTTGGCCAAAGGCGCTCGATGGACCGTGGGGGCAGTTCTATGGGTACCGGTTATGATCTTTCGGCAACTAACATCCAGAACTTGCCTGGGTTTGATTTATCCGCCGGGAACGTGTGGATCTACCCGACCAATTTCCCGGTGCGAGAGTATCAATTCAGCATGGCGCACACTGCCTTGTTGGAGAACACCTTGGTGTGTCTTCCCACCGGCCTGGGGAAAACCTTCATTGCAGCCGTGGTGATGTATAACTTCTACCGCTGGTACCCCTCGGGCAAGATTGTCTTCATGGCGCCCACCAAGCCATTAGTGGCCCAACAGATTGAGGCCTGCTTTAAAGTCATGGGCATTCCGCAGGGCCACATGGCGGAGATGACAGGTAGGTGTTAGACACCATATAGTTCCATCAGCATATTCATCAACGAGTCTTATGTTGAATAATACAAATTCCTGATGATTTTTGACGTGTTTTTCTTTTTTTGACAGGGTCCATCCAGGCTCAGAACCGTAAAGAAATGTGGGGAAAATACAGGGTTTTTTTCTTAACGCCTCAAATCATGGTGAACGATCTCACGCGCGGTGCCTGTCCTGCCTCCGAGATCAAGTGCCTTGTCATAGATGAAGCCCATAAAGCATTGGGCAATCATGCGTACTGCCAAGTAAGTCACCCTAATTTAACGTTAAAGGGACAGTTTAATGTGCCTAAACCCCCCGTAAAGACGAATGCATTAAAATACCCTGGGAATACAGCCCTTGTCCTTTGTGTTTTTCCCATATGATGTCATAGAATTTTATTTCCTGTTACTCTAACCACTACTGTAGTTAATGTGTCGAAGTTCTATATCGCCATATACTGTTTGATGTTATGATATAGGCAAAGACTGTAAGTACTGGCTGACTAACTCATTGATTCCCTGTCTGTGAAAACAGTTATTTTATTGTTTTAAATGCTCTTTTTTTTTTGTTCTTCCTTTTCAGGTTGTCAGGGAGCTGTTCAACTACACCAATCAGTTTCGGATTTTAGCGCTAAGTGCCACACCGGGAAGCGACGCAAAGGTAAGCAAAGGGACGCCATGTCAACAGCGTGTGTATTGTTGTCTACAGCCTCGCCCGTGAGCTTCGGAAAATATTAACGTTATTTGAATTACTTCTATTGCGTAAGCTCTTCAACTCCTACTGGTTTCTTAAGGGGCTCGTTATCGTATTTTCCCGATTATTTCGACATTCAGGATGGTGAGTGTTGGGTTTTTACCTCTCATGTGCCGTCTCAGCTCCCTGACAAACGCAAGAACATCCCTGATGCACGCTCTCTCGCAATGTCTCCCTACCTTCTCCACCAACCACTTCCGAGTCCCTGTCTTCACTTCTTCTCTTGCCTTTTCTTGTTCTGTTTCTTCGTCTGCTTCTCCCCGGTATCAACGTTGTTGACCAGGCCTCCCGGAGCACTTCACACACCCTCTCCCCTGCTTGGCGGAACGGGGGTTAAGCTGTCTCAGCGGAGTACCCCAAGTGGAAGCGCTCCAAGAGGCCAGAATATCGCAGACAATTCTGTGAGAAAGAGGAGCATTTCTGCACCTCTCATTCTCTGTGGATCCCTCTGCGTTATTCTGGCTCCTTGGAGCGCTTCCGCAAAAGGAGCAGCGCTGCGGCACGCACCATGAGGACAGCCTCTCCGACCTTTCCTCCAATCGGGAGAGAGAGTGTGCGTGGAGGCTCCACCCCTTTGCACAAGGGCTCCAGGAGACCTGGTTAACAAGTGGACGAAGACAGAAGAACAAGAAAAAGGTAAAAGAAGAGGCGGAAAACGAGACAGGGGCACAGAAGAGGTCGGCGGGGAAAGCAGAGACACGTTGAGAGAGATAGAGAGTGCGTGATAGCTTGGGTAAGAAATAACTGTTTTATCTTTCTACTAAAAATGGGCCTATAATTTGGACAATACAGGAATTTGGTCAATAATTCTTTATTATCCTGAAACCAGATAAAGATAAATCTGTGTGCCGGTTAGAAATGCCCGTGTCTGGCTCTCACAAACCCTCGATAGTAAACTGAGCCGTATATATCTGTTTCAGTCGGTGCAGCAGGTCGTGTCGAACCTGCTGATCGCGCGGATCGAGCTGCGCTCCGAGGACTCCCCGGATATCCGGCCGTACTCGCACGAGAGGCAGCTCGAGAAGTTTGTGGTTCCGCTCGGAGAAGAACTGGAAGCCGTGCAGAAATTGTACCTAAAGGTGAGTCTCTAACCTCGGGCTTCTCCGAGGAGGCTCTCTTTATTTTGCCGACCGTATTACGTGCCGCGGCCATGTTTCAGTTTAATGCCCGAATACGAGCCGTGGGGTATGATGCCAAACCTCCTTGTCATAAAGCCCCTCAGGCGCCTTTTAATGGAGTCCATGGATCCGGCGCAGTAAATAGGCAGGCTAGGGAGATTGCGACTGGCCCCTTGTGCGGGGGGTACTGAGGGGCTTGATCACAGGAGGTGATCTGTAATCGTTTATTTTTGTTTATAAAGTACTGTGAATTTTCGTTGTAAGCGTAATGTCGTGGATGTGTTTCGGATAACATTTTTATTTATGCTGAATTTTTCATGAACCCCATTGTCTCTGTGTATTTATTTTCATTTGTCCTACTGTGTACTAGGGAGGGTTTGGATACTTAATTTTTTGGGGGGCTATTCTTTGTTTTTAGTATTTCCTTTTTTCCCATTGTGTTGCGCATCTAAATTGTAATCCCACAAACGCCATCGTTGTCAGTCATGTTTGGGTGACTTTCCCGGCTCAAACACCACACTGATGCTTTATGGCAATGCTAATGAAGTCCGTTCCTCCATAGGCTTTCATTAGTCAGAGAGTCCGGAACAGAAAACAATACAATATTTTTTTAAATGTGACGCTTGCAATTTAAAAAAAAAAAATGGTGTAAGTTCCCCTTTAAGTTTAAAATACTAGAGAACGCAACATTGTTATTTATATATTTACTTCTCATAAAAAAAAAAAAAAAAAAAAAAAAAACACAACGATGGTACAGTTAATTTTTATTTACATCTGAAATCTAGAAGTCTGCCAGGCAAAATATTAAATATCAGATACATTTATGCAGCGTATAAATATATATATAATTGTTATCACTATATATATTTACGTGTGTGTATATGTGTGTATATATATATATATATATATATATATATATATATATATATATATATTTTATATATCATCTTGTAAGGCTCTGCCTTAACTTCTGTTGTATCTCGTCTGTGTAAATGAATAGTCACACAATACAATAAGGAGCTTGTGTGTATTTACAATGGTTTAGTGATTGTCCACGCGATACAGACTTTTATCACTTTAAAGCATTTAAAACAAAAAATGGTCTTGCCAGACCGGTAGCCAAATGGCTAGCAAATGTATGGATCGCACGGCCACACATCTCCATGGCATTGGACAGAGGTGCCAAAGAAACCGGAGTAGCGCGTTGCGACGTTTGTATTTAGATCTCCTATTAAGCAGACGAGAACTCGAGCTCGTGGTTGCTTGATCTATACATGTGCTAGAGCTTTGCAAATCATATTCCAGTGTTATATGCAATCAAGTAGCATTGGGCTTTATTTTATGTTGTCACGATAAGCTTTGTAAACCTAGAGGTCCGTCATAAAGTCCCATTCCCAATAGACGTCAATTAATCACCCAGTTCCCTCTGGGAGATTAAAACCGAGCAATTCTATTGTTTACCGCAATGCAGTTTAAAGAAAGACTTAGTGTGTTTCTCTAGTAGATGAGACAATGATGACAGAATACGCACAAAAAACCCCCATAAAAGATATATATGAAGCATTTTTTAAGGAATTATGGTGTGATAAATAACAGACTTTCTGATGGAACTAAAATCCAAAGAAAAATCTAAAATATTTCTACAGCTTTTAAACTCCCCCTCCCCCCACCTGAGTAGTTTTAAAAGCATCAGGGTTAAACGTTTATAAGGAATATTTACAGGGAAAAAAAGTAATGTTGTATCTATATTTGCATTGTCTTGAGCACTGGTATTTTTTAGTATATGTAGAGACATTTAAATACATATATTTATGCTTTTTAGGCTAGATTTCCACTTGTTTTTTTTTTTTGCTAAAAACGCCAATAGCGCCACCTGGCGTTTTTTTAGTGAAAAACGGCTGCAGCCAGATGTTAGCTGTTCTTCAATAGGAAATCGCAAAATGCCATTTCCACTTGGCGTTTTTCTGTTTGGCGTTTTTTCAGTCCTCTTTGGCGTTTTTCTGCTTTTTTGGGCTCTGTGGCAGTTTTTCAAAATCGCAGCATGTTGACACTCTGGCGTTTTTTGCAAGAAATCTTGGCGTTTTTCTCCAATAGAAGTCTATGGGAGAGAAAAAACGCCATGAAAAAGCCATGTGGGTTTATTGCCTTGGCGTTTTTTATGGCGTTTTTTCCACAGTTACAATGCAGAGGATGGACCCAGTATCTGTGTGTCCTACGAGAAATAGGCTGAAAACAAACAGTTTCACACAAAACAAAGTCCTGGACTGGTTCATATTGAATTTTACACCATTTGGAACAAACATGCCATTACAAACAAACATACGCGACCGGATCCTGCGTGCCAAAAGCAACAGCAAACAATTTGCACCATCATTTGGGGCCAATCTTCCCAGAGGAGCAGACATTCGAAATAAAGCATGCCTTACAAACCACAGAAAAGAGACAAAAGGGTCTACCAAGTAAATGACATCAGGAGAGGGCAGATACTTGCCATTTATCCTAATCCCTTTTAGCTGGGTGAAACTTCTAACTTATAAAGGCTGGAAAAACTGCCTAAGGTCAAAAAAGCAATTTACACAGAAAGGCTAAAACGCCAGAAAAAACTCCAGAAAAAACGCCAAAACGCAGGTAAATGCAGTGGCAGTTTTCTTGGCAGTTTTCCTGGCGTTTTTCATCAAGAAAAAAACGCCGGACAAAAACCCAAGTGGAAACCTAGCCTTATACTTGTATTTTTCTTTATCCGTTTTTAAAGTTGAAAATTTAACTGTGCCGGAGTGATTCTGCTATAAATTTTGTGAACCTAAAATGTCATATTTAATTCAATAATATTTGTTGCATTTTTAATTTTTTATTATTTTTATTTTTTTTTATTTTTTTTTACACCTAAAAAAAAAATATATAAAAAATATATTTTGGTGCAGGGAACATTTTAGAGGTTGCGGCCATCGCGGGCCTGCGCTATCTTTTTATAAATCAGCCATTGCTTTATGGCGATTATTTACGGCGGAACGGCGCTAAGTCTTTAATTATTACGTGGTCGTATAATTATACTAATTATTATCCTGCTTCTATAAATTGAAAAATATTGTGCTAGTTTGCAGGTGAGGGTGGGGGGGGATGAAGCGTACGCTAAGAGGATTAGCTCTGAAGCCTGATTTGTGTTAATTACCAGCGCTGGCTTTTCGGTGAAATATTTAACCCTTTTGGTACAGACGTTCCATGAATGTACTTTTTTTTTTTTGTATAATAAATAAAATTTGTCTTTTAAGTATAGAAATTCAGTAGATAGGATTTTAACCCTTTAATCTCATGTAAATGACATTTCAGGCTATGATATATGTTACGTGTTGATTACATTTTGCAAATATATAAAACGGGTCATAAAAAAAAATAAATTATTATTTCTGCAGGAATTTAACCTATTTTATCACACGCATACAGAGCACATGACATGAAGAACTGCGTCATTGTATTAGCGTGTGTGAGCCGCACGGGGGGGGGTGTATATAAAGGTCTCGAATAAGATTAAGGCCAGGACATCAACCTCTTGCTTTCGCCAAGACGTTAGTATTGGATTTGGAGCTCAGAAATGGCTAAATTGGGCAAATCCTATTCAGGTCTAATGAATACACAAGAGACCCGCAGCTTATGTCTGAGAGATGTAAGAAATTTCCGGAAAACATTCTGCCCGTTCTCTGTCGCCCTTAAAAAGCCAATATTTTCACAGACCGGAATCGTTAATATTAATCGCGACCCAAGATCACCATGATGTAAAGACTCGAACCTCAATCAGTCGTTGGTCTCGTCTTAGATTCAGGAGCCATATGCCTATCCCATGCATGTTTAATACCCTCACTGTATTAAACTCTACCACTTCTGCCAGTAGGCTTTTCCACTCATCTACTGCCCTCTCAGTAAAGCTTTTAATCATTTTAACCATCACCCAGCCTCCTGAATGTGTTTACGTCGAGTGGTCCAAGAAGCGGGTTACGACGACCTACTTGGGCTAACAAATCGATGCAAAGTATTGAGGGATCCTAGGAATAATTTCCCAACGGACCATTTCTTAGAAGATAATGGTTGGAGGTTCTCCTTTCGGTCGTAGAGAGGACCTCGCCAGCAGGACATTACGAGAAGGACACTGGGAATCCATTTGCTTGGAAGTGGTTACAATGTTACTGGTCCGCTTGGTGCTTCCCACCTTTTGGATCTGGCCATTCAGGGCCTCTCTATGAACCAGATCTCGTTCTGTCTGTTGGCCGCCGCCGGGTTGGTGTATCCGGCTACGATGAACGTGTCCTGAAGGCACAGGTCCGGGGACTCCAAGAGCTCAGCAAGCAAGTGGATCTGATGCATAATGGACTCTTCATTGGTGACGCCGCTGAAGGACCTGCAACAATCGGGAGCAATTCAAGTGTTAGAAGTCTGGATCTGTACGTTCTTGTTTTAGGGAAGTTATGTTAATATTCATAAAGCACCAGACAATCCTGCAGAACTGCTTACAGTCCCTACGTTCAAAGCCGAACCGATACATTAGCTGAAGACCCGGCTTGCAAGCTTACGTTCGTTACTTTTAATACTCGTTTTGCATCCTTTTAAGCTACTAAAGGGAAAGCATTGTGCCGGGTCACTCAGACCTGATGCACCATAGCTGATTGTTGAATAAAAGCAGACCTCTTGAAATGGAAAGAAACCTTTGTGGAGAATATAATAACGTCTCACACCGTATTATCTCAGGGTGACGCCGAGTTCCAGACCCTGTGCCATTAACTATGAGTTTCTTTGTGCGATCGCTCAATGTTACGATCAACTGAATGCTAAAGCCCAATTCCCATTATTATTATTACTATTATTAACCACTCCTAATTAGCTTGGCATGAGAATCATTTTTGGTAAACCTTAACCCTAGTTATCAGATCAATGAGCTCTAGATAGATCCCATTCCAAGTACTTATAAGATGTTAAATTCTTGGCAATTGTTTATATTAATGTAAAGAATATATATTTAAATCTAATTGATTGCAAGAGGGTCCTCTTTTCCTTCTGTGCTTCTCCTCCTACGTCATTCCGTTTTCTTCTCGAACGATCTTGGCGCATTTCGTTATGATGAAGTCATTCGTCGAGGTTGGAACGCGTGGGAGAATTTACGATCCCGTTGGATTTGGTACTGGCGTCCTCACCTGGATGGCGTCCATTCTTTAACATACTGCGTGTTTAGGATTCAACACCTTACCTGGTCAAAACAATCGTAGGAGGCCATTCTTCGATGACAACGTCTTGATCCGTCGCCTGCGGTGGTTGCTCCTGAAGATGAGTTGGGACGTAGTAGGCCACGGTGACCGAGCGCGAGAGTCCTGACTGAGACCCGTCCGTGTGCACCACGGTTAGGATCGGAATAGTCATCCCGAGGTATAAACCTATAAATTAAATTTTGTAAGGTCATACAGAGGGTTGGGTTTAAACCCTTTTCAATCAATAAAAACTACAGCTCTCTTCTCGAAGGTTAGGACTTGGACTTTGGAGTCTATTTAGATAACCGTGTCTCGGAGGAGCCGTTCTCTAGAGACGGCTTACGGGTTATGGAGATGCACCGAGATAGCTTGGATTCTTTTTATTCTCTAAGTGGATCCCCGTAGACACATTGTTACCGTCCGCGTCGGCCCGTTGCTATGACACGTTACCTGCCGAGTTCTGCTCGCAGATGTATCTCATTAGCTTCATGAAGCCCAGACATATGCTCTGCTCGTACTGTTCCTCGCTCATTTTGACACAAGCCCATTTGGCTTTTCCGTACCGTCTCTTTTCATACAGGACCTCTCCACACTAAAAAAGATAAGATATCGTCAACGTAATCACTAACTCTTTGAAGAGGTATTTATTAAAGCTGGAGCCTGCAGGAGAGCCGAACGATATATTTTAGAGGAACCCCAAGCGTTTGCTAATAATACCCCCTATAACGTGGCTTTTAAAGCACAGGAATTATTTTTAAAGGGATCGGGTTTTTGTTTTTTTTGGCATGATCCATAACAACGGCAGATTGTCCGACGAAGGTCTCTGTTTACTCCTGGAGAACAAGGTTAGCACTCAGTGCCGGATTAGACGCGGCGATAATCCGATTTCACTCTTAGGGCCGGTTGTAGCGAGTAAACACAAAATCACGGCGCACGTGACACTCGCTCCGCAAACTCTCTGACCTTCTCTGTTCTGAGTCAGGAACCTCAACTTAAAGACTAAGCAGAGCCTTCAGTGGGTTGTGGAAGCTTCATCAGCCGAGCCTACTGCATCCAGAGGAACCGACAAACTTTTTAAGGCTACCGGAATTAAGGCTCTCTCCTTTTAGACATGTTAAATAATTGGTCTGAAGCTTAACAAGCTACGGTTCTAAAGTCAGATTGGGTTTCGCGCAGCTGCTTTTTGACCCAACGTTCTCCCTTTAAGACGTTCTCCCGATTTTGGTCGCGTTAACGCGCTTCGGACGAGCCGTAACTTTTTTACCTTTTCTTTGCGGCTGATCGTCAGGAAGGGGACGTTCTGCCGCTCTTCGGTGCGGTTACCTCGGGTTAGCTGCTGGATAGGCTCAGCCATTTCTGGCAAAGAACACAACGTAGGTTATAATATATATATGTTTAAATAAAACAAATAACCAGATTCCTTTTTATATTTTAATCAAATCGACCCATCATGGAAAAGCCAACATTCTTCTGTGATACGAAGTCCCCCTGAATGAAACATATTCTATTTTCTAACAGTAAAAATGTTTGAAATCCCGTCTTTTTATGATTTTTGTTTTTTGTCTCCATAAGATCCACAACCCCCCCCCCCCGGATGGAGGTTTTGGCCAATTTTGCCTATTAGTTAAATTAGTTGGGAGTTTTCAGAACTTCCATTAGAACTGTGAGACTAGGTTTCCACTTGGGTTTTTGTCCTGCTTTTTTTTTTCTTGATGAAAAACGCCAAGAAAACTGCCACTGCATTCTCCTGCGTTTTGGCGTTTTTTTCTGGAGTTTTTTCTGGCGTTTTAGCCTTTCTGTGGAAATTGCTTTTTTTGACCTTAGGCAGTTTTTCCAGCCTTTACAAGTTAGAAGTTTTACCCAGCTAAAAGGGATTGGGATAAATGGCAAGTATCTGCCCTCTCCTGATGTCATTTTCTTGGTAGAGTTCTACTTAAACGCCCCAGCGGACCCTTTTGTCTCTTTTCTGTGGTTTGTAAGGCATGCTTTATTCCGAATGTCTGCTCCTCTAGGAAGATTGGCCCCAAATGATGGTGCAAATTGTTTGCTGTTGCTTTTGGCACGCAGGATCCAGTTGATGCGTCGGGTATGTTTGTTTGTAATGGCATGTTTGTTCCAAATGGTGTAAAATTCAATATGAACTTTGTTTTGTGTGAAACTGTTTGTTTCCAGCCTATTTCTCGTAGGACACACAGATACTGGGTCCATCCTCTGCATTGCAACTGTGGAAAAAAACGCCATAAAAAACGCCAAGGCAATAAACCCACATGGCTTTTTCATGGCGTTTTTTCTTTCCCATAGACTTCTATTGGAGAAAAACGCCAAGATTTCTTGCAAAAAACGCCAGAGTGTCAACATGCTGCGATTCTGAAAAACTGCCACAGAGCCCAAAAAAGCAAAAAAACGCCAAAGAGGACTGAAAAAAACGCCAAACAGAAAAACGCCAAGTGGATATGGCATTGTGCGATTTCCTATGGAAGAACAGCTAACATCTGGCTGCAGCGTTTTTTCACAAAAAAACGCTGTGTGGCTGAATTGGCGTTTTATGGGCGTTTTTAGCAAAAAAAAAACAAGTGGAAACCTAGCCTAATAATAACTAATAAGCGCTCAACAAATCCCTTTATTTTATTTTTTTTGGTCTGGATAAAGATATCCAATTAAGGATAAAATAATAAAAAAAAATAAAAAAGCTATTTGTTTTGCCCGCAGCGTCTGCCAAGAACATCCACTTTCCAAACGGTTAATCTCGTTGAGATATTCAGGTCATGCTATCGTTTAATTCCGACTAACGAGCGGCGTGTTTCATCTGATGCCAGACGACTCTTGTGAGCGGTCAGGGACGCGGCCGTGAAATGTATCTTTTTGCGGAAACCGCGTCTCCTTACAGCCTCCAGACCGACGCGTTTTGCGATTACGTTGGATTAATGTTCTCCAGGAGATGTGTGAATATTCATTTACAATGTAGCAAACAAACAGGAGCATTGAGAACGTATAGAGCCGCTGACTCTTAGATGTTCGGATTCAGTCGTATTTGTCCATGAGAAGAGCCGGTCTGGCAACGACGAGGCAGCCCTGGCGCTTTAAGGCCAGCGGCCGCCCGGTGTAAGCGCGATCGATGGCTAGATATGGGGGGGCCGCACGCTACTGGAGCTGCACACTGGGTTCGTGTTTGCTATTAGCCAGCGGCCCACCGGTGGTCCAGGCCGGGCGATACCCCAGGGGTATCCAACCTGCGGCCCTCCAGCTGCTGCAGGAATACATCTCTTTCAGCTTGGTGGCTGGCAGAGCAGTATGGGAGAGGTAATCCTGCAGCAGCTGGAGGGCCGCAGGTTGGACGCCCCTGCTTTATTCGTTTCAGCTTTCAAAACCTCAGAGATGCCCTCTTCACATGGAGAGGTCCCGAAGGGCTTTGTAACATATTTTTGGCTGTTTTTTCCCCCGATAAAAGGGGGTTTCACCTTCGACTAAAGTCCCCTGTAAATGCCTAGAAAATGACCCTCGATGTAATTTTTTTCGGCCAGTTGTGAGATGTGTAAAAATGTGATATAAAAGAACCCACGAGGGAGCCCGTTTTGGAAATTTCACATGAAATTGATAATTCACCTTTAGGCAAATTGTATTGGGGGGTAATTTTAGACTTTTTTTTTTTTTCAGCTTTAAGGTATAGAGCATGTTGTTAGTTCTCCTAGGGGAGAAAGTTTAGTTGCCCGTTTAAATCAGAGAGGTTTTTATTTCACGGACGCCGTTCCCATGACAAGGTTTCTTGTTACAGAATTGTGACAGATGATTTTTAGGATTATTGTATCAGTAAAGATTTTGTATCTTTTGGCCATTATACATTATATCTCACGTTGTAATATACGGATTTATATTAAGTTTGATTCATTTTATTGAGTTTGTGGGTTTAATATCTTTTAGCTATATGTTAACACTAGATGGGTAAGCACTTTTGAGCAGGGCCCTCCTCACCTGTTTCTGTGAGTCGAATTATGTTATATACTACTTGTTATGTCCTGTCTACCCATTGTACAGCGCTACGGAATATGATGGCGCCATATAAATCAATAATTAATATTACATTTGAGTTTTATGAATGTATAGCAATCTCCTATGGACTTGGTTACTTTGCTGCCATCTAGTGGCCTAAAGTATTCACTGCATCCCCATAAAGGTGTTACCTGTCTGCTTAACACGTTCCTAAGTTTAAGGAATGAGCAGAATGATTTTTGTATTCGGACATCGGATTATTTATTTCAGGCCGGTAATTGATGTTACTTATAGTTAACGTAGAGATCAGACTTGCGTATAACACACGATTATGATGTAGGGTTAATAAACTCCTAAATTGGGGATGTCTCGACGATTGAGAAAGCAGTGGATGTGCGAAACGCGTCGGATTGTGCCTTATTTATTATTTTTCCACGATTGACTTGAAAACACATTTAGTTTTATCGACCAAAGAAGGTCGTACGCTAAGCTACAATCCTCGGAGTCTCGCGAATACCTCTATTGTTTTGTAGATTCCGTTTTGCCTGAAGCAGCAGGGAGGGTGATGCGCCGTTGCTGTCCGTTTAATTAAAAAACCTGAAACCTGTTTTATTTCGGGATGCGGAAACATAAAGAATTGCATCACCTCGCCTATTCAAGGACATGAAGTTCTATACGCCTTCCCAATCAAACTGTCTTCTCCTAACATGGTCATTACTTTTATCCTTAAATAACCTCAAGAGACTCCGAGACAATTTCATAACTTTTCTTTCTCTAATCATTTAATTTAGTATCGGATTATTGAAGCGATCGTGTTTCTTGTTTTAGATGGGGCGTTTCTATGTGATCTCTGTAATTATTATTATTATTATTATTATAATTATTATTATATATTTTTTTTGACATTTATTTGTGTGTGTGTGTGTGTGTGTGTGTGTGTATATATATATATATATATATATATATTATATATATATATATATACGTATCATTATTTTTTATTTTTATATAATATTAATTAATAATAAATTTATATATATCTATATCTATATATATATATATATATATATATATATATATATATACACACACGCAGATATAAATAAATATAAAAAAATATATAATATAATAATATTTTTTTATATTTATTCAGCTGCCCAACCAGGAAAAGCTTCCAAGATAGCATTGTGCCACTATGATTTATTTTTCTTTATTTCTGTATTTTTTTTCTTTATTTCTGTATGTTCTGCGCATGTACAAAAGGTTTGCAGTATATTCTATTTCAAGTCTGGAAAACGGTGTCTTATTATGTATTTGTAAGCTTAAAAGGTTTTGTGTAAATTAAATAGTGGCAACCCAGCGTAATAGGAATGAGATATTTAGCCCCCCTGTATGCCGGGGGCAGTATGGGGGTTACAGGGCATGGAAGTATAAAGGTATAATAATGATAGTCTAGTCTTTCTTTAGTGATAGTCTCAAAGGCTTGCAATCTATTACTCTTACAGTTGGCTAATAAAGGGATCATCTTTGCCAGATGTGCTCTTTTTTTCTGTCCCCGGCTGGCGGGGATAATTCTCATGAAACGCGAAGGTGAGCAGATAAAGGATTTTCTGCGGGGTCCAGAAATCCTCTTACCGTGCAGCTTACACGCGAAGGTGCCGTGAAAACCAAGCGGAAAACATGAGATTCAAGGTCTGTTACCGTGTGAATCCCCGCGTACGGGGGCAAGCGTTCACAACGGAGAGGGGGTGAAAAATAAAACACGTCTACTGTGTCTGAGAGCCTCCCGGCACATTGGCGTAGCCGCCGTACAATGACTTCGTCCCCCCACGATCACCACAAGGACCCCCGGGGGCAATAATTCCCTAGCTGTATTATCTGTTCTCCACGCACTAGAGGCATTACACTGGGCAGCGAGGACAGTGCCTGGCACCTAAATGATAAGGCTGGGGGGGGGGCATTCCTGCTTTTTAACTATTTGAGTACTGACAGGGCTATCAACTTTCAGATGCAACTATACCCCGCATACCTATCCAGTACTGCAAGGGTTATTCAGTTGGATGAAATATTCCCCTAATATTTATTATTATTATTGATATTATTGATGATATTAATATTGATATTTATTAGTATTATTATTATTAATCATTTCACATAATTGTGAGTTTGTGTATGGCTGTGTTAAATATAATATACAGTATGTGTATGTATTTATAGATAGATATATAGTATACAGTATGTGTGTGTATTATATACAGTATGTGTATGTATTTATAGATAGATATATAGTATACAGTATATGTGTGTGTATTATATACAGTATGTGTGTGTTTTTATATAATATACAGTGTATGTGTGTATAATATACAATGTGTGTGTAATATACAGTACATATGTGTGTGTGTTTATATATATATATATATATATATATATATATATATATATATATATATATATATATATATATATATATATATAGTGTGTGTGTGTGTGTCTGTTTATATGTAATATGTGATATATGTGTTTATATAATATATAGTATATCTGTAGGGCTATATAATGCTTATAGTAGCTTTTTTGTTTCATAGATGGGCTTGTATATCGCTTTATTGTAATCCACGGAAATGCACTAAAATGCTTGCGGAATCACAAAGTAACCGTTTCCATTTGTAGAGTGGAATTTTAACCCTTAAAATGCAAGATATTTTTTTTTACACATATTCCACCCCATCAGAGGTTTATCGCTTTTCTCTTTGGCGTTAAAATGCTCGGTAACCACATATATTTAACCGGTGTCGAGCACCAAAGTGGGATCGGGAATTGTTACTGAAGTGTTCAGGAGATCTGGGGTTAAAGTAGCAAAAGCCCTGTCGTATTAAACACAAGCATTAATAGCCATTTTTTGATAAAAATGTAATCATTCTGACCCCCAGGCAGTAAAATGATGTCATCTAATTGATAAATATGTAAGAGCTATATATATAGTGTAAGCAGGGCTTTCATCATCTCCTCCTCTCCGTATATCTAGTGACTTTCCGCAGTGAGTTGGAATAAGCAATAAAACCTTCTTCTTCAGCTTCTTAACTCCGATCCTCTTATCCTTTGCCGAGGATTGTGAGAGCGGTCGTTTAGTGACATTCTGAGCGCCGCCGTTTGTGAACTTTTGGCAAACTACGAGTCTTATGATCTAGAAGCTCACCAGCACTGAGGATTAAAACGTCTCTCTCCGTATTATTGTGAAGGAGCTCTCAGTCATTCCCGCAGGAAGATGATTTATTTCATGGCCGGTGAATCGCCTGGAGCCGGGAATCACTGGCTTCTAACTTTTTCAAGTTTTGACGCTTGTATTCTTTCTTTCGTAAACCCAGTATGGACCCATCACCATCTCGGGTTCCTGAATATCCACTTCATGAAAGGACAGTCATAACCTCCCCACATACACACCCCACTGCTGGTCTACAGCTCCAGTGATGGTCAACACACTGCTTCCACCTTGAGATGAGTGGACCTGGAGACCACATTGACTCAAGTGAAGCTGTCTGTAAGTTGGTCCAGGAAAGAAGCTTAAGAAGGATAAGGTTTGTTGAGTACTCGATTTTGCTGGCTTTTTGCCCTTTTAATAGTCCTAAGCTTCTTTTTCTAATGTTGGCTGTTCTGGTGACCCTTAGTACAAGTGCTGAGCCCACTGCCTGTCTTTGGCTCAAGTGATCAGCTATCTCCCGACCAATGCAGATATAATAGGTGAATGATAGGTTTTCCATAATTGCCCTGTTGTGTATGTCAGCTTGAACCCCCCCTCATTAGTTACATTAAAAGTTATAAGGATGGAACCACGTAGTGGTTCTTACCGTTTGGAACCTCCACCTGATGTCCTCTTCCAACGGTTTGCCAATACTGAAGAAGTCTGTCTTGTTCTGCGTCGTCCATGGGCTCGGGTTCCTCCTCTATGCTTCCGTTGCTGTTGTACGCGGAGTCCGAACCCGGTTCATCCGTCATATTGTCCAGATCGTCCAAAGTTATCATCCCTGCCCCAGCTGGCTCCTGCGCCCCACCACCCATCCTGCATCCCTCACGCTGCATGGTGGCCCTCAAACCCCAAACGGTCCCCTTACCAGGAATCCAGAGTATTTGGCTCTAGAACCAACCTCTAAGTAACCCAAAAGCTAAAGTGCCAGAAACTCTCTAAAGATTTCAAAAGTATTTCCGAAACTGGATATTAATTGGCTTGTTAGTTGTACATGGAGCAAGAATGAGAATATGGCCACAATTACGGCCGAATTATCGCATGTAGGAATGCGGGTTCATAATTCTTTCGCTTTCAGTCTGAAGTCTACAGGCTGTAGTTCCTCCTAATATGCAGAACGGTCGACTTACCCAGAACTCACCTGTTAACCCCTAAAAGTGGCGTCTACGCAAAAAAGTTATTCGCCGTTTAGAAAATAATTTTAAAATAGAATTAACGGAGCGGATTTTTGGGATTCAGCGTTCAAGGGGAAGAATGTGACTTTATCCACGGTGAGCGTGTCTGCGTTTTTCCCCCGACTGCTGCATTTAAAAGCCGATCTTGGGGTAGGCGTGTAGGGAAGCGAGGGAGGGGAAAGGCAGAAGCGTACACAAACACATGCTCTCTTAATCCGGATGGGGGGTGGGGAGAGAGGGCAGATGGGACGTAACCGTGAAAGGAGGAGTGCGGCATTGAGATACTTAACACTACTACTGCTGGAGCCTCAGGGAGCGCGTGTTACTTTGTATACATGTGTAAAACCAACTGTGTTCAAGTAACCAGGAAACCCGCCTTGGGCTTTGCTGATCACGAACCCCACAATTCTGTTTTACCTCTCTTGTTTTTTTTTTATTTTATTCAAAGAATCTACCTTTTTGTTTTTTTTTTTTTTTTTTTTTTATATTTTTTTTGCTCCGGGAGGTTTTCCTCTCTAAAGTCAGAGTTGTAATTGACAGAAGGCACAAAGAATCATTTTATCTCCCTGGTTTCCGGAGACGTTAGTTCTGAACGAGCCGACCCAACAAATGCGTCCCTGCGAGACACTTTGCCCGATAGTTTATTTTTTCCGCACTCTTTATGCTGATGCCAGCTGGGCGTTCTGCGATGGTGTAATCCACATCGAAAGGTTCAAAGGTTGTGTGCCTCGATTGTGCAGTTGTGTGTTGATGGGAAGAAGTGATTGTAGCTCTGTGTGTCATTCCTCTAAAGTGTCCCTGTTTAGCTTGGCCAGTCCCGTTTAAGGATCTTCACTGTCCCTCTTTTCTCCCCTGATGTCCCTCTTTTCCAGGAGCTCGGAATGTTTGCTATCACAGGGTTCTACAGCCCTAAAAGTCACAATAATGGGTTAAAAAAAAAACCTCATTTTAAATTGTGGAAATAACAAATATTATGCTTCATTAAAGTCCCTTAATCACATAAATGTTTATGAATAGATCAGTCAAGCCTTAATCGGTCTTTAGTCTCGTCTTGGATTCAGTAGCCATATGCCTAGCCCACGCATATTTAAATCCCATTAAGCTCTACCACTTCTGCTGGGAAGCTGTGTCACTTATCTACACCTCTCAGTACCTAACATCTAACCCTTCCGACGCTTCTCCGTTTCTCCTTTGAAATTAACTCCCCTCCTGTACTTTGTGTATTTAATTGATTCTTTCTATTATATATTACATTAAATCTGTAATGCCAAAAAACCCAATTTTTTTTTAATTTAAATCGGCTATTTTCTATACATATGAGATCATTTTCAGAATCCAGATGCCTCCGTATGTTTCCGATGAACGAGAAGGCAGTCTGATAGATAATAAGCCCCCCTGAAATGTGTCCCAGTGGGGTAGATGACCTGCCTGTTTGCTGGAAACGCGAATGAATTAGCAGTGTGTTAAGTAGGTTATGTTTGCTGACCCCAATAGATTGTGTTACCCACCCGCCGCAGGTGGCTTCGCCCTGCCGGATTTCATCTTCTGCCGCCTGCTGTCAGGGCAGATGTTATCAGACCTCTCGGCGTTGGAGCACTTTGCACGTTTTGCACGTTTTGGTGTCTCGCTCTCGAGCGAATGCATAATACAAATGAACCCGGCCCCAGCAGATGCTGCGGATAAGATTTGAATTTTCAAGCCACACTTTATCCTCGGGACTTAAAATCTCATATTTTAGAATTAATTTTATGAAACAAGATGATGGTTTATGCAACATTGTGGAAAACTCCATTTTAGCATTTATGCCCTACTTTTTGTATTGGATTAGGATCTGATTTGATTTAATTCTTCTCTTCTTTTTTTCTCCTTTCCTTTGCTCCCTTTTCTTCTTTTTCTCCCTTTTTCTTCTTTCTCTTCTTTCTCCTTTTTCTTCTTTCTTTTTCTCCTTTTTTTTCTCCCTTTCTTTTTCTCCCTTCCCCTCATTTTTCAACTTGTTTGCGTTGAATATCTGGTTTGACTTTTGAGGAGGATAACCATCCTGTGGATAGAAGCAGCAGCCACATGTATGTGAGCTGAACAATGCGATGGGCCGTGGGTGCTCCTGTTAATTCCAATTAGGGCGCGCAGCGCATGCGAGTGAATGAGTCCTCTAGGGCATGTTACCTTGTGGACGGAACGTGTCAGACTGATTGCTGCTCTGTGTAGTGAGTGTGGACAGCGTGTACTTAAGTATGCTTAGTGTCCTACTCCGCACAGCTGCCCTCCTCCTCCATGGTCTGCAGATTTTTGCCGCTGCTTGGAGCAGCCGATCAGTGGCAGAAAAGCTCTCTCATTTAAATCAATAGGGATCACTTTCTGTGCATGTACATGGGGGTCAAGAGCCCCCCCCCCACATCTCCAGAGAAAGCACTGCATGGTATTCAGCACTACGGAATATGACGACGCTATATCAAAGAAAAAATAACAAATTAAGGGGTGGGTAATGCTTTTTTTTATGAATATTTTTTATGTATTATCGCTGTTACTCAGCCATAGAGGCTGACACTTTGCTCTCTGCCGGGATATGTAATAAAGTAACGTATTCAGACCTGCCTTGCCTGTTTGTCTCTTTAATTGTACCAGATTAAAAAAAAAAAAACAACCTTTTTGCCAACAAAATCCAGGGTAATTAGCCGGGCCCCTTGCCAGGGGCCGATTAAGCAATCAAGCATTGTGTGCAGCGTCTAAGAAGATGGATTTATGGAAAGAAAGAAGGACAAAACCCCATTTTCAGAGAGTTTTATTTAGAGTCATGCTGGAAAATGAAAGCTTACGTCTCCTGGTACAATATACAGGTTTATAAACCCAAAACGCCAAATTCTTATTAAACCCATGGTACAGCGCTGTGGAATATGATGGCGCTATATATATATAACACAATAAATATTTTATTATTTTTAGTATTATCACGTATTAAATTAGTTATTACATTATTTAAATACATAAAGGGATTCAAAAAGTACAGGAGGGAAAGTATAGTTATAAAATGTGTCATAGTCTAAAACTGGATGTAACGTTAGGAAGTTTTATTTCCTTGTAGAGTAGTAGATAAGTGGAACAGCCTCCCAGCAGGAGTAGTGGAAGCTAATATAGGGAGGGAATTAAAGAGATGTAATGGTGAGATCCAAAGATTTCTGTTTAGGTGACCACAAGGGTTATTTAAATAAAATCAACACCAAACTCTTTCAAAAATATTCTAATCCTTCCTTCTGATTGGAGCATTCCGTTGCTAAATTTAAAAAAAAAAAAAAACGCCTTTCATACTTTGCCCCCAAATTTTTTCCTTATTACCTTTTTTTCTCTATTATTTCCTAATAATAGCCTTTTTGGGGGATTTGAAAATTAAATTGCTTTTAGCAGAGACCCCACCATCAGCTCTTCAGGAAATGCATTATTTCACGTAATCTTTGTCAATCCTAAAAATAAAAGCACATTATCCTGATTATATTATCCAGGGATTATAGGGATTGCAGTCCAATGCAAGCATTAGTTAAGTAGGGGTTTTTAATTTCATAAATCAGAAATCATATACATTCTTGCCAAAATTCTCCTTTTCTGTTAATATTTGTGACAACTCCGGTTCCTTCAACCTTTGGTGCTGATTAAAATTAGTGTTTTTCTATAAAATCTCATCGCTGTTTTATATTTCATGCTTCCGACACATTGTAGAGCATTGTGTGATCTAACCCGGCCGAGAATGTTGTGTTCGCATGAAACCTCTTTGACGCAAGAAACACGATGTTAATATAAACTATTAAAGGGTACATTGGCTGGTCAGAAATCGTCTAGTTGATGTCTTTTTTGGGGTAGAACCGTCATATAATGTATAAAATAATGTCCGGTAGACGAACCCGCTAATTGCGTTTAATCCATACGTGTCCTGCAGATCCTGGAGACCTTTGCCGGACGTCTACTTCAAATGAACCTGTTGCTGAAGAGAGATATCCACTGCCTGACGAAATACCAGATCGTTTTATATCGAGACCAGTTCAGGAAGGATCCACCAGCAAACATTGTGGTAGGTCTCCATTTCAGCTAAGAAAATATATTATTATTGTTTATAATTATCATTTATTTTTAACCCCTTCAATCCCCTATAGACGTACCGGGACGTCCAAAAAACGCCCACAAAGAAACCCCTATGGACGTCCCGGTACGTCCAGCCCTTCGTGCAGCGTCAGGGACACATCCCTGCCGCTGCACGGGAGACCAGGCTGTCGTTTGACAGCCTGGACTCCCCACTGACAGCAGAAGCCGGCTTTGCCGGCTTTCTGCTGTCCGATCGCCCGTAACAGCTTCCGGCATGAAAGCCGGTAAGCTGTTACCGGTAAACTGCCCGATCGCGCGATCGCGCAGTTGCAAACGCGCGATCGGGCATTCCCTTCCGGGTTACGTCACTGCTGACGTAACCCGGAAGGTCATCGGAGGACAGGATATCCCCTGCGGGGATATCCTGCCCTCCGATGAGGCACAGAGACGCTGCGATCTCTATGCAGGTCTGTGAGGACCTGCATAGAGATCACAGTGTGATCGGTGCAGGGGGATCGCGGGGAGGGGAGTGAGAGACCATCTCTCTCACTCCCCCTCCCGCCCTGTAAGAGAAAAGCAGAAAAAAAAAAAAACGTTAGGCATTTAAAAAATAATATTAAATAAATCATTAAAATAATAATATAAATAATACAAAAAAAAATTATAATGTGAGCTGTGATGTCACTGTGACATCACTGGTATGTTCAGGAGGTCCCTAGGAGGACCTCCTACCATTACTGTGTAAAAAAAAAAAATATAAAAAATACAAAAAATGTAAAAAAATATAAAATAAAAAAATATTTAAAAAAAATATATAAAAAAAGATAATAAAAAAATTCTTAAAAAAACCTTACATCCCATTGCCCTAGCATAACATCTAGCCAGTATAACCCTCCTGCCCCCGTTCACAACCCCCAAACCCGTTAAGCCATAGGCATAAAAATTATACAAAATTGTACACCTAATAGTATGCTCCCTGGTGCTGGGAAAGTCTGGAAAATCTATATAAATTAGGTATTTCTGAAATCAGGACACCTGAATTGATAAACTTGGAGGGGATTTTCCATCATTTTACCTAATTTTGTGAGGATTCAGAGGGAAAATGTAAAAAAAAATTAGTTTATTTTTCTAATCTCCGCTAGTTTTTACTAAATTTCTCATTCTAAATTTTCAGCTAATCATCCAACTATGGTATCAAACGAAAGCTTTATATCTCCTTGAAAAAACAATATATAGTTTACATGGGTACACTATTCACAGGAAAAGAGAATCATCGCTAAACAGACATACCCCAAAAATGGCAAAATTGCTCTGGGCTTTGAGGTACCAAAAACCCCTGGGATTGAAGGGGTTAATAATAAAATATTATTTATTATTAATAAATATTATTATTTTATTAATGCTATTGTTAATAAATAAATATTATTTATTAATAATATTAAATTTTAATTAATAAAAATAATGTTAGT
Organism: Spea bombifrons; assembly: GCF_027358695.1. Taxonomy (NCBI): domain Eukaryota; kingdom Metazoa; phylum Chordata; class Amphibia; order Anura; family Pelobatidae; genus Spea; species Spea bombifrons. The sequence goes on from NC_071095.1 coordinate 10,094,999, forward strand.
AATAAAATAATAATTAACATTATTATGGTTATTATTACCATTATTGCTATTGTTGTTGTTGTTATTAGGTTAACTATGTTCATATTTATTTGGAGTATTCAAAAGTGTGGTCATCTGGAGTAATGTGATGTCATTGTAAGGATATAAAATTATTTTTATAAGAATTATGAATCTAAAGAGAGTATTCGGCATGAAATGCTTTTTCTGGATGGCACCCATTGTCCTGACATCAGAGAATTAAGTAAGATCGCCCGGCCCTGGCGTTCCACTTTTATTTTATTTTTGGGATTTTCTGGGTTCTTTGGTGCCACGAGATTTGGTCTTTTACCAAAAGATCCAAACCACGGGTTGTTTGCAGAATAAAAATCAGCTTGAGATGTATTCTTGAAATGACTCTTGAGCGGTTGAGCAGTAACGGTAATCATCTTCTGCCGCCGCGCAATGTGTCAGGAGCGAGCAATCAGGTGATTAGAACCGCCGCCTTCGTGTCATTCCTTCACCTTTGAGATGTTAATTCTGCATTGAATGCTGCTTGTTAGTCGCAGATGTAAGCCTTGCGCCCATCATCGTTCTAAACGAGGTAATAGTTCCACAAAATAAGGAAAACACATGAACATTAAGAAGATGTGAATATTTATGAATGGTTCTATCGTTTATAATGTGAAGTTTAGCTACATAGCTATAGTATCGGGTGCCGTGAATACCGGTCAATTCTATTCTGCCACCCAACATGCCAAATGGACAAAGTAGGGCCACCTCGAGTGAGGTTTGAGGCTGGAGTTGGACCTTTGTTCAAGTTTGTTTGCCCACAAAGCTTGTGGGTGTCCGAGGTTGGTGCTCCAGGGCTGTAGAACCCTGTGATACCCTCATACCCAGCAAACATTCCGAGCTCCTACAAAAGGGAAGAAACCCGGCATAGATCAGTTAATGTCACACGAACTCGGGGTATTTCTATGTCCATATTCCATGTTCTGCCATATTGTGCGGTCTTGTTTTACACCAAGAGCCACCAGGATTTGAATCTTTAATACATACAAGCGCGGTACTCAAGACCATCTAGATGTTTGCCAACACCCCGGCAGACCGGCATGCATATTCATGGAATCTTAATTATTTGCCGTTCTGCTGTTTTTTATCCGAAATAGAATCTTGACATGTGTAACTGTTCTTTGTAAATGCATCTTTTGGTTTAGGGAGCGCAACAGGGGGCAATCGAAGGAGATTTTGCTTTATGTATAAGCCTATACCATGGATACGAGCTTCTTCTACAGATGGGAACTCGATCGTTGTACAGCTATCTCCGGACCATAATGGATGGATCTAAAGGTATCCATGTTTTTTTTTTAATTATTATTATTTTTTTTTTTTAACCACCTGGAATGGGAATTAATTAATTAATGTGCCCTCCGTTACTTTACAGGGGGCTTTGTAACATTGTTGCTTGCATTAATTCATTTTCGGTCTGACTTGATGAGACTTACCTCTGATCTTTCATGGTTACTCCCCACGTTGGGGAACAGATGGGCGCATTTGTAACAGTTCCAGCAACGGGAAAGGGAGCAGCACAGCTTGCAGCCTTCTGACTCTGAACTTAAAAATGTTATCATCACTAGGAAGAAGACTTCTGCAAATTGACCCAAAACTATTCAGACATATTTTTAGTTTAGTTTTTTGGTTCATTCATTTTCAGACCAAAAATTAAATTTCCTGGCCTTTCGGGTTTGAGGGATTTTCCCATTCAGAAACAAAATGTCACTCATTCACTCTCTTACGCTCTCATTCACTCTCTTACGCTCTCATTCACTCTTTCTTACGCTCTCATTCACTCTCTCTTACGCTCTCATTCACTCTCTCTTACGCTCTCATTCACTCTCTTACGCTCTCATTCAATCTCTCTCACTCAGCCAACCCCTTCTGTGCCCCTGTCTCCTTTTCTGCAGCTCCTTTTCTCCTCTTCTTGTTCTTCAGTCTTCCCCCAGCCTCTGCTCCACTAACCAGACCTCTTGGAGTTAATTCATTAAATCCAGAGGGCAAAAATAAGGTGACAAAACCTTACTTTTTTGGGGGGTCAAATGTAATTACACAACTTCGATGATAGCCACAAACATCTGGTCTCCAAACCTTGGGCAGGACATCAATAATTCTTCTTCTACTTGATAGTATAACGGTTACCTGCAATAGTTCCCGCACATTTCCATCTGGTACGTAAATCCGTTGGGTCTCCGATCATCAGGGTTACGTTTCTCATACTGTGATAACATTGGATCGTTGACACCTTCAGATTCCGCTTCTTTTAATAACCTCCAACTGAATTGTGTGTTGCGCAGGCATGACCCGAGCACGGAATGAACTTGGTCGGAACTGCGACTTCATGGAGCTCTATGAGAAGCTGGAGACCATGTTCTACGACCCCAACAGCACCGGGAGCACCGGAGGTCTTCTCTTCAACACCAGTCTAAGTTGGTTACATTCTGCTTTATTTTAATCGCTCACTCGGACTTATGATCGGTGTCCTCAGATTTGGGTTTGAAAAGATCATCTTTTGAAATAACCCCTCACGCCTTTATGTATTTATGTGTTTCCATTACATCCCTGAGATCCCTTAGTCTTTCTTGATAATTTTTATCCCGGGAACCAAAGGGCCGCTGAAATCTGTTTTGTATCCATTTCTGGGGGTCCTTCCCTTTGTGATAAACAGGAATAAACACAATTGAGATACTCAAAGGCGCTTTGCCGGCAGTCAATTTGGTTGATTTCGTGGAGGATTGTAGACCCCGTACGGATTTCTTTAATGCCGTCTGCATTATGTTATTGCGCCTACAGCTCAGAAACGTTGTCCCGTTTTCCCTGATCTGTTATGTGGGTCAAGGTTGTGTGATAATGTAATATTATTATTTATACAATGGCTTTTATAATTTGTGGAAGCATTTAATGTAAGCAGTTACTAAAAGCTTTCCGGAGAATGAATCCATCCCCCCGCCAGGGACCTTTGCTCTTCATCACTGGAGTATAAAACCCCATTTGTGTGTTAATGCTATATGACTATCCAGTGTCAGGGCTGGCCGCATCGGCACACCGAGCAAATGCCCTGCGGGCTGCCGACCGACAGAGCCACACGCTAGTCCCGTTTTCGGTTTGAGACGTCGGCCTCACATAATCAGGCGGCCGCTAGCCTTAAAGTGCCAGGGCCAATCCGTCATCGCCAGTCCTGGCCCTGCTCCTATTGGTTCCCTCATTTGCATAGCACATTTTCCCAGCATGCTCCTCGCCTCTTGCTGCTGTGTTTTATATGTAAATATAACACATATAGCTTTAAATGTTCTCTTCCGTCCGTCTCTTCTTCTCACGCTTTATTCTGCGCTCAGTGAAAATATTTTTTTATTAAAGGCCCCGGTTTCTGGCCCTCAAAGGAAATTCCTTTCTTGATGATGTTTGTTTCCACCTCCAGGATCTGAAGTGAAAAAGCCGTTCATATACAGCCATCCAAAACTAAAGAAGTTGGAGGAAGTCGTTGTTCAGCATTTCAAATCTTGGAATAAAAACAAAAGTAATTTTATTTTATTTTTTATCCTTTTTATTTATGTATTTTATAATTACAGATACTGGGTATTGAAGATATTGATGCATTTCTGCCTTGGCAGCAGCTTCCCAATCTTTTTATTCTCCTGAGGACCACCTTGAAAGGTCCTCAGAAAGACATGGGGGGCTAGTGGACAACAGGGTGCTTACTGTGTAAAGTGCTGGGGGTGTTATTACTGTATACAGTGCTGGGGGTGTTATTACTGTATACAGTGCTGGGGTGTTATATTACTGTATACTGCGCTGGGGGTTATATTACTGTATACAGCGCTGGGGCATGGGCGTAGGAACCCTTAAAAATCTGAGGGGGGGCAGCATTTTCCCCCATCAGATCCCCACATGCATGTATAGATTAACTGAATAAGACATACAAACCCTATATTTGCAGGTATATATAAATAATGTATGGAAACATAGCGTAGCAGATATGGATCAACAGAACCACACATAAACCTAGCTTTGCAGGTATAAATCAACTGGAATTCACATAAAAAGTCAGCATTAAAGATAGAAACCCCCTAAATTACAGGCATAGATCACAGGTTGCACACCCAGCCAGCCCTGGCGTCCACATTCCCCACATATAACTTGACCAGTGCTCAGATTACACAAACAAATTACAGTCCAGAGTGAAACAACTTTGTCCCCAAACAGCCCAGTGTGAGCCAACTTTGTCCCCAAACAGCCCAGTGTGAGCCAACTTTGTCCCCAAACAGCCACGTGTGAGCCAACTTTGTCCCCAAACAGCCCAGCTCACAAATAAAGCAATTCATCCACACATTAATTCATTATTTCACTCATTCACACAATTCATCCACACGTGGATTCATTCTCCTACTCATTCACACAATTCATCCACATATTAATTCATTCATTCTAACTCTTTATTTCAATATACTTACTATCCCCCTTTTGTTACTTTTATCCCAACTTCACCCCCTTCTCACACTATCTACCCCCTCCCTACCCCCCCTTCTCACACTATCTACCCCCTCCCTACCCCCCTTTGTAGGTTACTTACCGTGCAGTCCTGTGGTGGGAGCGCGCTGGCACTGAGACAGACGCCTCACGCTCCCACCACTGCAGTTGGGGGCAGCGTTGAGGCGGGTGGCGGCAGGGAGCAGGGGAGATACAAGGACACTGAGTGGTTGCTGAAAATGACCGCTCAACACCCCTCTCCTCCTGTGGCATTTCTATAGGGGGGGTTTCTACAGCCCCGGGGGGATTTCTTTATTAACGCCCCCCCGCATGAGTTACTGGGGGGGATCTATCCCCCCTTCCCCCCGGTTCCTACGCCCATGCATAGGGGGGTTATATTACTGTATACAGTGCTGGGAGTTATATTACTGAATATAGCGCTGGGGGTTATATTACTGTATATAGCGCTGGGTGTTATATTACTGAATACAGCTCTGGGGGGGTATCTTACTGTTTACAGCACGGGGGGTGTTATATTACTGTATACTGCACTGGGGGGTTATATTACTGTATACAGCACTGGGGGGTTATATTACTGTATAGAGCACTGGGGGGTTATATTACTGTATACAGCACTGGGGGGTTATATTACTGTATACAGCACTGGGGGGTTATATTACTGTATACAGCGCTGGGGGGGGTTATATTACTGTATACAGCGCTGGGGGGTTATATTACTGTATACAGGGCTGGGGGTTATATTACTGTATACAGCGCTGGGGGGTTACATTACTGTATACAGCGCTGGGGGTTATATTACTGTATACAGTGCTGGGGGTTATATTACTGTATACAGGGCTGGGGGGTTATATTACCGTATACAGGGCTGGGGTTTATGAAAAGCATAACTCAGCATAAGTCTGTTGACTTTTATCCTCTACAAACAGCATATTTAAAATTGAGCTTCTTGAGAGTAAATTATAGGGCATTTTGGGCACTATTATTTTCCCGTCGCCTGCAATACGAACCAAGGAAGCACATTTAGAAGAAGTAACCCTATGATGGGAATTATCGACCTGAGCGCGTCCGACAGATGATGACAGATCAAATAGCTTTACCAACCATTTATTTCAAAATAATGTTTTCTTTCTTCTTTTTCCGGTGGGGGGCATTTACACCAGAAAACAAATTCTACTCCACGTAAAGTTCAAAACGCACTCGTCTGTGCTCTTCATCTACTCCCGCTATCAATTTCCTTTAATGAAGTGATTTTTTTCCTCCTTTTTTTCTGAGCCTGTATTATCCGAGGCTTTAGTCGGACGAACAGTTCCCGACTCGAATGATTTCCGCGGCGGCCATTGATTGAGGGCTTTTTATCTAGGCCAGCTCACAGCGGCTAATTTCACGAGGGTAAAATTGCGAGAGAAAAAATCAATTTCTATGATTTGCTCATTTTGTCATGCAGGACTATAATAGCGGGGGGGGGGGGTGCTCTTGGTCCTGACTTTTATGGATCAATCATCTCCGGAACTTCACATACGCTAATTAGAACGTTGTTAATTGATCTTCACCCCCCCCCACACCACCACCACTTCCAATCAAGATGAATGACATTGTAAGTGGGACTTCAGTGTTTGCCGAGTACAAAGCGTGGCTTCATCCATTTTTGGGTTTGAGATTAGTAGAGTGAGCTTTAGAACAACTTGTACCGAACTAGGAGAGTCTGTCTTGACCTCCATGGCTTGTCCTACAGCTCCGGCCTACGGACGTATTGAACCTCTATGAGACTGCCCCGCTTTGCTTACGCGTAAAAAAAATAGTCGGCGTGGCTTTTAAAGTAGACCTTTCGGAGACCGTTTAATCTGTGATGTTGATATACGTACGTGGAATCTTTCCGCAGACCAGAGCGCCCCCGACCAAAGTCCAGAAGACACTCGCGTTATGATCTTCTCGTCCTTCCGAGACAGCGTCCAAGAAATTGCAGAGATGCTCGACCAACACCACCCAACGGTTCGAGTGATGACCTTCGTGGGACACTCAAGCACCGGCAAAGGTGTAAAGGGCTTCACTCAGAAAGAACAGCTCGAGGTACAGAAAGAACTTTTGGAGTTATGCTCCTCAAACATTTTAATAACAATAATTTTTTGGTTCCTCTTTTTGACTGAATGTTCTGCCGTGATCAGAAGGTGGAAGCCCTACAACCCTGCTAAGGTTTCTCTTAGTCGTAAGCAAGAGATATCCAGTGGGGTCTGGTTAAAATGGCTGTTGCCCTTCCCGTTACACAGGTGGTAAAGCGATTCCGTGAAGGCGGATATAATACTCTAGTCTCCACTTGCGTGGGGGAAGAAGGCCTGGACATTGGCGAGGTGGATCTGATCATTTGTTTCGACGCCCAGAAGAGTCCGATTCGTCTCGTGCAGAGAATGGGCCGAACCGGAAGGAAACGCCAAGGACGGATTGTCGTCATACTGTGTCAGGGACGCGAGGAGCGGGTAAGCCATTGTTCAGGGATAATTTGCCTTCTAGGTTGACTATCCAAGATAGATGGTGGAAGTCCCACCATACTTCGCTTATTGTGATGGGAACTAATCACAAAGTATCAGCACTGTTACTGTGCCAATGTGACCCTGGGACATATTGCGCAAGTGTTGTGTGACTTCTTGTGCAAGTAACTACCAAGTGACCAATTGGGACCTGCTGTTACAATTTGTTCCTCGTAGAACTTGTTTGTGATTAAATCCCCCCCCCCACTGTTTTAAATGTCTTTTCTGGACAGACCTATAACCAGAGCCAAAGCAACAAGAGGAGCATCTACAAGGCGATGCTGGGGAATAATCAAACTCTTCAGCTCAGTAATCAAAGTCCCCGCATGGTTCCGGAAGGGTTAAATCCCAAAGTCCACAAGATGTTCATCACTCAGGGGGCTTACGAGACGAAGGACAGTCTGCGTCCTTCCCTCAAAGACAGGAGGTCCAGCCTTGGACACCGCAAATCGATATTTAATAGCGAAGGTATGTTCCTTTCCTACTCTTACCATGAAACAGTGGGGGGTCCCAAAAATCGAAGGCATAGGCACCCTTGTCTTGAAGCGAGTTGCGGTTGTATCCTATAGGCTGAATAGCGCTTGCAGACTTCACCCCTGGTTTAGGTTGACCTAGATTAAGCTCAGGCTATTTTCAAGGAGCCGCCGACGCCAGGCAAAGAGTAACCTGTGATTGTAGCGGACGGTGAGGTTACCGGTGGCTGCCATTGAGAAGATATAAGAGCAGAAGGTTCTTCTGTAGACCCTATGCCACTAAGTTACCCTAAAATGTACAATGCAATGGTGCCAAGACGTATTTCTACCCACGTTAAGAATAAATGGATGTATTGAGGCAGGTTTTCTGGTCTCAGAAGTATGGAAAGGCTTATGATGTGCTTACTGAAAACATTGTCCTGTTAATGTGTTTTTTGGGGGGGCCCTTTTTTTTTTTTTTTTTTAGCGGACGCTATTAAAGAAGGCTGGTGTATGACACATTCGGAATTTAACTCCTGGAAGACATTGTACCGGCTCCAGGAATCGGATGGAATTACCGATGTGGTGCTGCCAAAAACACAGTTTGAGTGCTTCAGACTTCCCGTTGAAAGGACTGTAAGTCTGGGGGGCCAGGTATGCTAAACAAGAAAGTGTTTATAGATTTTAAAAAAGGAGTCTATATGTATAAAAACTCAGCGGGAAGAGACCCCGCCAAATCAAATCTTGAATAAAAACAGAACCCTGGAATCGAATTAAGCAATCAGAAAAAGTGCAAAAAGAAATGACGGAAAACAAGAAAAATGCAAAAAAAATAAAAAAGATAATGCCGCAGCCAGTCGTTCAAGCCGTCACTAATATTATATATGTTAGGGTTTGTTCACCTTTGGAATATGTCTTATTTTTTGCCCTCCCCTAATATAGGAAGAGGAATCCCCGGGTGGAAATGTCAGGGCGCTTTCCCTGACAGAGTGGAGTGTGTGGCAGAACCGGCCTTTTCCTACGGAAATTGTAGATCATTCGGACAGATGTCGGAACTTCATAGGCGTCATGGAAATGATCGAGATGATGAGGATCGAGGAGGTGAGGATGTCCTGGTTACTGTGAAGTTCCAGCTTATTAATGGCTTAAAGCAAATCATTGTGAGTGTATATTATTATATACACTTATGTATTTATCTAAGAAATGTGTGTGTGTATATATATATATATATAAATGTATATAATATATTTATATATATAATGTGTGTGTATATGTATATGTATGTATGTATATATATATATATATATATATATATATATATATATATATATATATATATATATATATATTTTTTTTTTTTTTAAATGTATATAATATATATTTATATAAATGTGTATAATATATAATGTATATAATATATTTATATATATAATGTGTGTGTGTGTGTATGTATGTATATATATATATATATATATATATATATATATATATATATAATATGGATAGATTATAGATTTATTGTTTTGTGTGTTATTTATATTTAATAAAATAATCCGTACAGGATAAGCGGGATCCCGTGGCCCCCTATTCTTTCATCACACAAAAGAAGTTTTTAAGGGACAAAACCAGAATTGTGTGGCTAATGTGTAGGAAATTATAGCGTACACCAACCCTATTTATTCCCATAACGATTTTCTACTGTCAATTACTCTCACGCGATAAAATTGTTTGCGACCCTTCTCTTTCATTCCGTTGCCCTTTTTCTGCAGAAGCTGCCGCCTTGTACTAATGATGTAGGCGAGCGGCTTTTGCTTAGCGCTGGGTTGAGCGTTCTCTTTGTCAAGAGGCTATTCTATGAATCCGCGCCTCTTACTCTTATAACCGGGTGGAAGACGGCTCGGTATTAGACGCACCTATTATAACCGCTAATACGATAATTAAACATCTCTTTCCCCCCCACCATTATTATTAAAGTCTTTTTCTACTTTATTAATGTATCATTGGTGTAAAAAGTGAACGATATATACTATTTTCCGCATTAGACTAGACATTAGCATAACAGTTTGCATGTAACCCCCGTGCAAATTACGCTCATTAATATTGAAATAGAACAGATATTCCAATTTCTTACTAAAATATAAATGTAAGACTTGTGTGATTGAGGTTTAAGGGCAGGGACTATTTTATATCCTTGGGGATTCATGTTTCCAATTTCACCAACCCACCTTGAATAAATCAATTCAAAATGGCGGCTCTCGGTGACCTGAGGCTAGGGCAGATTCCTAATCTTCATACATGTCAAAGTTGCTTTAACCCGGGGGTGTCCAACCTGCGGCCCTCCAGCTGCTGCAGGACTACATCTCCCATAATGCTCTTTCAGCTAAGGGGCTGGCTGAGGGCCACAGGTTGGATGCCCCTGCTTAAACCTGTAGAATTTGATGGGTTTATCTGATAGACCTTCTTGTTAAGTACTTACTGGTCTTTAATAAACACCAAAACCTAATGCAAGGAGCGCACATAAGGAAAAAAGGTGTATATATAAAGTAAATCTTTATTAAACAATATGATTAAATACATAAAAAAAAAATATACATAATAAAAAAAGCATCTCAGCACCAAGACACATATAGGAAGGTACCTGTGAACAAGGGTACAGGACTACAGGAACTAGGATGGAAATACGTATGTATATAAAGGCACAAATAAGAAACACAAGGATGACCACAGCGATAAAGTAAAAAGGAACCAATGAAATAACATACAGCAATGGTACATCGGTGCTCAAAAGTAACTAACCAAACCTAGAAACAAGGCTGAAAACAGCAAAAAGCCTGGTGATGAATGGTGCCAAGTCCAAACTTACCAACCCTAACGTACGTTTCGCTGCAATGAGCTTCGTCAGGACTGATTGAGCACCGATGTACCATTGCTGTATGTTATTTCATTTGTTCCTTTTTACTTTATCGCTGTGGTCATCCTTGTGTTTCTTATTTGTGCCTTCATATACATACGTATTTCCATCCTAGTTCCTGTAGCCCTGTGCCCTTGTTCATAGGTACCTTCCTATATGTGTCTTGGTGCCGAGATGCTTTTTTATTATATATATATTTTATATGTATTTAATCATATTGTTTAATAAAGATTTACTTTATATATACCTCTTTTCCTTACGTGCTCTCCTTGCATTAGGTTTTGGTGTTATATATGTACAGTGTACGTATTTCTACCATTATTGGTAGTTTGTTCGTTTTTGGTGATACTTACTGGTCTTTCTTGGAATAAATGTTTTAATCCTTTTTTAGAACTTTTTTTTTTTTTTTTTTTTTTTTTAGGATGGATGCAACTATGATTTGGAGATGATGGCCTACTTGCACAAGGAGGATGTGTACGGACCAGAGAAATGTACGGAAGGGAACCTCGTCCGCTCCGCCAGCAGTCTTAAGGTCACCAAAAAGCTGTCACGTAACAGCAAAGGAAAAATGTGCGACAAAGGACCCGGATTGACTGCTTTGGAACCCGATGAAGATTTCATGCCTCTCTTCAAACCTACAAAAATGAAGGACTCCAAACGCCCCGATGACCCCGGACGTGCGGATTCCGAAGCAAAAGGTGGACATGGTGCCGATCTACAATGTGACAATGACCCGGATCCACCTGGAATGGATGTATGCAGTGAAATGGATAACAGCGAGGCTGGCTCTAGAACCGTAACCAGTCCAACGTCTGAGCAGAAAGAGCAGTTATCTCCACGCTCCAGCGGGGAAGCATCTAAATCCATGACTTTTTTGCATGCTAAGCCTGACTCGAGCTGTCCTGAATTCAATGGAGATACATCCTCTGTCTCATCAAGTATGTTTTATACTCCTCAGTCATATCGTGTCGTCCTCGCGGAGTTTGACGGCCACCAAAAACGTCAACTCGCAAATATTTTATCAAACGTAAAAAAGTTTTTGTCCGATTCGCCCCCTGAAACCGGCGAACTTGATTTCCTCGATGATTATCGTAAATCTACGGCTGAAAACAAATCTTGTGACCGCTTCTTTTCTCTCTCCCCATGTGAGAAAAGCCCACCCAATCCACTTACGCAAGTAGCTGTACCCCGCGCGACGCAGACGGATCACCGTCCAACTGAGGCTCGCAGTTGTTTAGATGACGTTATTACATCCGCCAATGAGATGGAAGATTATACAACCCCTGACATGTCTGCAGCACCGGAACTTCTGATGGATCCACCTTGTGGTGGGACCGATGCTTCAGACGACCTTGGCATAGCAAACAGGGATGCTTCTAGAACTAGTAGCACCAACGAGCCTCAAGATGATGGAGGCAATCATGATCCGGAGTGGGATGACATCTTTGATTGTGACATTGAGGAAGCAGAAAATGATGTTTCTCCGACTAAATGCCCCACAGACAAAAAGAGCAATGGAGCAAAGGTAGCTCTAGATTATAGGACCGACGTCAAGACCGTAGTCGACCAAATGGAAGACAGCTTTGACTTGTTCGAAGACGATCTGTTCCGTGACATTGACCAAGAACCCCTGGAAAAGAGCCCCAGCCAGGCAACCACACAAGTCAACTTCAACATGATTGACCCAGCTGTTTTGCTTCAGGACAGGCCCGGTCAAGATTGTGATGACGGTCTAGATAAGAAGATAGATGAGGAGGACGAGTTTGATTGCTCCGGAGAATTGTTTTCTGTTAATTTTGATCTCGGATTTTCCCTGGACGACGACGACGACGACGACGACGACGAGCCACTGGAAAGTGAATCGCCTGAGAAAAAACAGAAGGAGACGTCTCCCGATCATTTCAAGGTCCCCAGTCCCCCCGGGAGGGCAAATATTATCGGAGGCAACGTGTCTACCCCTCTGACATCGTGCGTTGAAAGGTCAATGTTTTTGGAAGCGCCTGAAGAAAACATTTCCAAATTTTCACCTTTGCAGCCAACGAAAAACAGATTCTCCCTCACCCCCCGTAACGCCCTGCGTTCTGCATCGTTTAGAACGCCGGCAGGTGAAAGGCTGAAGACCCCCGTGACTCCTTTGTCTTCTGCGGCCAAATTTGACCTTGAGACGCCTACGACACCGAAGACAAGAGAAAAGCTTGTATGTTTAAAAACTGTTTGCGCATCTCCCGAGCGGGACGCTGGCAAATCAGAGAGAAGAAGAAAGGATGCTTTAGATGCCTCCATAACAATCGGTAAGGATCTCGAATATTAATAATTACATTTGTCCAACCAACTTTTTGTCGTTAAGCCTTCGTTTTCCAACAAATAATGGTTGATAACGTATAGAGTTAATTGACCTCGGGCCAGATTATGGTTTTAGATTTGGCTTCGATAGATTTATCTCTGAATGCTTTCTTCTTTTTCCTAATCGCGTTGGGATTGCTGTATTTGCCGTTTCCCAACAGGAACCAGCCCTGAAAGCGAAGACGACGTGGTCTTCAGAAGGAAGAGAAAGCTGGCAAAGGCCAACGTCCTCACATCTCCGGAGGTAAGACCTTGAAATGTAATTGTGTTATTCAGCCTTGCGCACCGATTCCCTTTTCCCCCCTTATTAACGTGTTTCCAATTTGCTTTCAAGTCCTTGAGCAGCGCCTGCGACTCAGAGTCTCCGATACCTGCCGCTAAGAAGCGCAGACGCGTTCTGGACACGGTGAGTCTGAAAACGGTTTTGCCATCTCGTGGCAGGGAGGGAAAGCCTTGGTTTAAATCACCAATGTGTCCCGCTTTATTCATATGGGGGCTGTCTGTGTCTGTCTATGGAGTTAAGCAGTGAACGTCACTTGCCTGACTGTCTAGTTGTAGCTTGAATTCATCTACATGCGTCGGCCGTTGTATGCTCTTTATTAATCCGAGGCGTAGGGTGGTCTCTGCCGAATACCCCCATACGCATTTGCCCTGTTCACGTCTCCTCAGCTATTTAAAGTGCAGGGCATGTCTTCTGCCTCACGAGGATTGATGAAGGCAGTCTAATGAGACCCCTCTTAACCATTCACCGATATCCCCAATCCTACTGAAATCAGTTAAGCCAATTAGAAGCACTGCACCAGGGAGGCATTCCGCTGCAGCTCAGGGGTTGCAGCTTCTAAAGCTCAGCGCCAAAGTTTTCTACAGAGTCTGCTTGATGTGTTAAGCTATGTTTAGTAGATATTGGTCTTGGGATATCCGCAAGTTGATAATACTCAAACGCCAAACACTTGTAGAATTGATAAAGATAACTCCTTTTTTATGTAATTAATGCATTTTGTTTCCTTTTGTGCCTTTAAGAAACAAAAATATATACTGTATTTGCTCGATTATAAGACGAGGTTTTTTCCAGAGCAAATGCTCTGAAAAATACCCCTTGTCTTATAATCAGGGTCGTCTTACAATCAGACCTCAAATAGGTCTGACTATGAGACTTAAGATCCAGATCCCCCACAGCGATGCAGGGGACCCGGATTCTCCTGTGTGATGCCCCCCACCCAACTTACCGGTGCTTCTGAGTCCCCGGTACTTAGTCCGGACAGCATGTAGAGCTCTACGCGATTCGCGTAGACAACTTCCCCTTGAGAGCTCTACACGCTGGCCGGACTAAGCAGTGGGGACTCAGAAGCACCAGTAAGTTTGGAGGAGGGAGGGAGGGTGAGGGAGTGTTAAACAGGGGGCATAAGGCATTTCTGGAGGCAGAGTGCTCTGTGAAATGCCTTTGAACCCCTTTAATGCCACTCTGCCTCCAGAAATGCCTTTTAACCCTCTATACACCACAATGTCTCCTGAAATGCCTTATACCTCCCTATATGCCACTGTGCCCCATAATATGCCTTTTAACCCCCTAAATGTCAGAGTGGCATATAGGGGTATAAGGCATTTCTGGAGGCAGAGTGGCACATAGGGGGTCAAAAGGCATATCATGGGGCGAAGTGGCATATAGACGGTTAAAAGGCGTATCATGGGGCACAGTGGCATATAGACGGTTAAAAGGCATATCATGGGGCACAGTGGCATATAGACGGTTAAAAGGCGTATCATGGAGTGCAGTGGTATATAGGGGGTATAAGGCATTTCTGGGGCAGAGTGACAAGCCTGGGGGCAGATGTGCATAACTGGGGGGGCAGGTTGTAAAAAAGGAAATGAAAACAAAATATTTTTCTCAATCATAGCTTTTATTAACAAACAATTGTTCACATAGTTTACATGAACTAACATTTACTGGTAAAACTTTTTTCCTATAGGGGGTCGTCTTATATTCAGGCTTTTTCTTTTTTTCATAAATTAATATTCAGATTTTGGGGGGACGTCTTAAAATCAGGGACGTCTTATAATCGAGCAAATACGGTAATTGCGTAAAACATTTAAATGTCTTTTACCGGTAAGTTTCTAATTTCGTTATAAAACGAGCACAGCCTGTCGCACAGGGAAATAATTTGTAATTATCGAAAGCTGAATGTTTCTAAGCAACCGTGCGGAGAACACAGAAGCCTTTTCTTTTGTGGGTACAAGGCCGGGAGAGAGCGTGAGGCGGGTGAACGCGTCCTCGCCGGTTTGCCGTACGAACTGCCGGTAATCGCCTATTGTTCTCTCCCAATGCCGTTTGTGAAAGCGGCGATTGAAGGTCCTCGCCGTCTCAGAACGTCTGTCAATGAGAAAAAAACTCAGAAAGGCTAAACAAATTTCATCTTTTTTAAAACGTTTTCTCCCCCCCAACACGATCAATTTATATCCGAACATTGAAATAATTTTAGAAAAGAAGATGGAACATATACTTTTTATTGATATTTTAGTATAAATATTAGTTGAGTGCGTAACTTGATATCGGGGGGGGCATGACCCTTCTAATGTCGCCTCTTTTATTAAACAGCCGGATACATGCGACGACGGTGAGGATGACGATGATGACTTTAAGTCTCTTCCACGTTGCCGCGAGGAAGCCGCCGGTAATTCTAGAAAGTTGCCACGAAGTGTGAAAAGATCAAGACCCCAAAAGCGCCCAAAGGTAGGGGGGGGGGCTCCAGGGTCGTGGTTAAAAGTAGATTTATTTTGGAGTTTGCCCCAATAAATCTTGTGGAGGGGGGCTCCATTAAATGTGGGAATAAAAGAATGGTCACAGGATATTTATTTTCTTCCATTGTCTAGAAAGAAACTCTAGGTGTTCAACCAAAGAAGATCAAGCCAGGGGGGGATCCGTTACATGATCTAGAATAAAAGAACATGTCGAAGAGCCCCTTCTAGACTGAGAACTCATCTGAGTGCTACTCAGATTTTCTTATTCTTTATAATTTTCAAAATTATATATAATTTTTTTTTTAGTTTTTTTACATTTTATGGGTCAACCTCTGATCTTGGAGATCTCCATAGACCCTTATATTCTAAATCAATAAAATAATCATTATCCTTGATTATCCATGTGCTCAGATCACAATATCATGTTGTAAATAATGTTTCCCCCAGTCTTCAGGGGTCTCGTCAGTCTGTAGTGCTCTCCATTTCCGATCGTTCCCGGTCTGCGGGGTTACGGGGTA